>NW_017803490.1:6386514-6428587 GCF_001625305.1 Branchiostoma belcheri | reverse complement strand
AAAATACTTTAGAAACAAAAAGATATTACAGAATATATAGTGCTGGGGTCCGCGCGGACCCCAGGTGTACTGTCTAGGGTTAATGTTCTAGAACAAGTCTTGTTTATCCCGCAATAAAGCAGAGGTTAGGGAGACGGTGCGGTGAGAGACGTTGTGAGATTTTAGCTGGGTACATGGGTTCACTTGAATGCCATGCCATCAAAGCTATGGCGCCCTGCCACCGACGCATTTGATGTCAAGTAACAAATCTGAAAGCAGAATCTTTGGGCACTCTGACTGATTTTCCACATTAAGGTTAAGGCACCCTACCACCTACCGCATTATTACGTAATGGTTTAATGACCAATCGGAAAGCAGGATCTCGGAGCGCTCTGACCGATTTAAGGTTAGGGCGCCCTACCACCGACCGCATTATTACGCAATGGTTTGATGACCAATCGGAAAGCAGGATCTCGGAGCGCTCTGACCGATTTAAGGGGGTCAGCACATAATAACGGTCGAATAAAACAAACGATAAAGACTAAAAAACTGGAAAATGTCCTTATACACATGTAGCAGCAACATAACTCTTAAAAAGAAACAAAGTTTCAATCGCTAATCAAAGGACGAAACTTACCATTGAAAATACCATTCGCCGTAACGTGAGTTTCTGTATGACCCGTCATAGCGTGTGGGTCAGCACATGATAACGGTAGAATAAAACAAACGATAAAGTCATTCTGTGTGTAGTTTCCAAATGTTTTTTAGAAAAGATAATTTGTCTGCAACAGGCAAAATTCCTAATACAGTATGCAACCTTGACCAAAAATCCAGCGAAAAGTGCTGAAATTTTATGGCCACTCCCCTTGCAACTTTCCTTTGAAATGCTGCACCCCTTAAGTAGGTAGGTCCTTTTCCCATTTTGAGTTTACATTTTCTGTACTAGAAGTCAAAGAGTTAAGCAATGACTGTATATGTCTATAATACTTACTGCTAACATCTAACATTTGTAACATGGTTTGAAAGTTTATCTGTATTGGTAGAATTCATTCTAAATCAAGGTTGAAAAACTGCAATTGTCAGCACAACACACCATCCAATGTGTGTGTGGCAATTACAGTGACTGATTCAGGACATGTAACAGCTCTTGACTAGTACTATACTACAGTACTGATGATAGATGTCACTATACTCAATACAGTGCTCAGCAGCATCTTTAACCATCATTTTTAGAAAGCAGCTGGTCGTGGAAGGCTTGCTTCTGTCAGCTGTGTTTAACTCTGGTCCCTGCGCTCCAACAGAGATGATATTTCACCCTGCTTGTGACAGCGCACGATAAAATCCATCATTATCCATCATTTTTGGGGCGGAACCAGCGCTCGTGAGGTACACGTCCTGACAGGAACATGTGCCACACGTACCCATCATTTTACATCAGTGACACAAGATCTGGTAAGCCCACAGCAATTTAATTTCTTGGTTAACGGATTCGCCCGCTTCATTTTTTTCTGATTTGCAAATAAAAATAAAAATTCAGAATCAACTGCAAAATGCTCATATTTTGCCCTGAACAGTTGAAAACAGTCCTTTTCATCCTAGTTGTTGCAGTTATTCCATCTTTCAATGCAATGGTATCATTAAAAGTTCAAAATTCATTGTTTAAATTTTGAACTAGCCTGGTGTGTTGACTTGATGTCTCATATCATACGATTTTGGGCCATAATAGGATGCCTAGGCCTGTTTTTATTTTATATTTTTTCGCCAGCCCGCCCTTTTCTAGAAAAATCCGTTAACCAAGAAATTAAATTGGTGTGGCCTAAGGCCACAGCAAGTAAATTTTATGGATGACATCCTCCGCAGACTCCAAATCTAATGCGAGCGGGCGAAAAAAAGCAAGGCGGGCCGAAAAAACAAGGTTCCTTAACAATTTAAAATTTTGACTCAATGTACAAATGGTTTTGATTTAGTAGGAACATCACATATACTACAGACAGCATCACATATCACTACATCAAAGTAATAAACAAAACATTAAATCAGCCTTTTCTTGTCTCCTCTCTTCATAGTTATCTGCCATCCACCTTCCAGCATGGCAACAGACAATGTTGACAACAAAATTTCTTTTTTTTTTTTCAAAATCAGGCGAAAATTAATGCACGCGCTGATGTCATCCATAAATATTACTTGCTGTGGCCTAAGAGGAATGCTCCAGTCATGGTAAAATATGTCACTATCTGTCATGAGACTGACAGAAGGAATGGCAGAGATATACTGTCTGCCAGAGTGAAGTTGTGATATAGTTCTATCAATGACAGTAGCATGGCTTTTAACATGACACCATGTCATATGCTGTGTATCATTAGTAGATTAGTATTATGATATGTCCAAGGGACATGTTGTATAATAGTCACCTACTGCCGAAAGATTTGTCATGATATTGTTACCTGGTATGATGATGTAATCTATATAGGAGATTGCAAATTTTGTGATTACATGTAACTAATCTGGTTAACTAAACTGGTTAACTAACTAGCTTACCAGGCTGGTTCTATGGGAGTTGTTCAATTTGTCATCTGATATGTGTCACTAATCTGGTTAACTAAACTAATTTGGTTAACTAAATTAATCTGGTTAACTAAACTGGTTAACTAACTAGCTTACCAGGCTGGTTCTATGGGAGTTGTTCAATCTGTCATCTAATATTGTGTCACTAATCTGGTTAACTAAACTGATTTGGAAAACTGAATAAAAATTTATGTCCCTTGCAGGTTTCTACCCAAAAAAAGTCTAGGGTTGGTAGTTTTTTCTAGGGTTAGTCGGGAAACAGGAAACACAACATTTTTATAGGCCTAACATTACGTAGTAAACGTAATCCATCGCTCCAGAAAGACGATCGGAAACGTCCTGTCACGGCGACATCTGTTACCTCCCCACAGCTGCGTCCCCATTGGCCGACCATCTGTCAGTGACACGATGTCGAACACGAGAGTTTCCCGCCTGCCCGTCACCTTCCCATCACATGGGGTCGGATTACATCACACGGGTCGGATTACGCCACGGAATTTTACAGTCACAGATCATCCCAATTTGCCACAGTAGAGATGTCTTTATTGATAATAAATTACAGTATTTTGCTTAGACTTTGCAGTTTCAGTTTGTTTTCAATAGACTGAAGAGAATGTACAATGTAAGCTAGCTTACTCAAGAACATTTGCCTTTATTCTATTTTCATAATTGCTACATTTGACACTACATGGGGATGGATTATGTGACGGAATTTTGCAGTCAGAGATGATCCCAATTTGCCACATAGAGATGTCTTTATTGATAATAGATTATTTTGTTTAGACTTTGCGGTTTCAGTTTGTTTTCAATTGACTGAAGAGATTGTACAACGTAAGCTAGTTTACTCAAGAACATTTGCCTTTATTCTATTTTCATAATTGCTACATTTGACACTACATGGGGTCGGATTACGCCACGGAATTTTGCAGTCACAGATCATCCCAATTTGCTGCAGTACAGATGTCTTTATTGATGATAGATTATTTTGCAGAGACTGTGCAGTTTTAGTTTGTTTTGAAAATGTATGTCAGAAAATTAATTAAGACACCTTTCTAGTAGACTGGAGAAAATAACATAACATTTGACATCTCAGTCAATTGTGATACAAAAAGAAAAAATGCTTTGAAAATGCTTTCGAAAAGGCTAAAAGAACTTATATCTTAAAAGAACTTATATCTTAAAAACTACCATAAATTAATATACCTACAATAAATAGGAATATGTTTTATTAAGATTTTTTAATTTATTTTGCAGAAAAAGTGTTAGCAAAATAGGTTTTCCCCATAGATTAGTCATGTGTGTACTGAGCAGATGGGTCTGTGCTTGGTGCTGAAACATGGGTGTGGTTAGAGCTGATTTCCACTGCTAACCATGACTGGTTTATGACTTGGGTTCGTACCAAACTAAGGTACACAAGAATAACAACAATTTATCTTAACTTGAACTGCTGATCTGGGATTATAAGAGAAGAAAATATGATTCAGAATCTGTTGTCCTAATTATTTAATAATGTATCTGCGAATATCAGCATTGTGTGGGGTCCTGTGGCGTAACAGCAGCGTGCGCGACTCGGAATCAAGAGGTCCCGGGTTCGAGTATTGACACGCCACCGATCTTGTGCCCTTGGGAAAGGCACTTTACACGACTTTCCCAACTAGACTCAAGTGAAAATGAGTATTGTCTGTCCAGTATCCATTTCTATGTGCGGGACAC
This sequence comes from Branchiostoma belcheri, assembly GCF_001625305.1. Classification (NCBI taxonomy): domain Eukaryota; kingdom Metazoa; phylum Chordata; class Leptocardii; order Amphioxiformes; family Branchiostomatidae; genus Branchiostoma; species Branchiostoma belcheri. Next base: position 6,424,330 of record NW_017803490.1, on the reverse strand, counting down.
AACACCAGCAACAGCTGCCTCTGCTCCACGTGTATTGTATCGTTGCAATTTCAATAAAATAAAAAATATCAGTGTTATGAAAGATAAGACTCCATGTGTTTAGTGGTTCTTGGATAACATTGATAGGTTTATCTTTTAGTGTCAATGCACTTTTGCAGAATCACTACATGTGTGATTGTTTCTGACAGCTTAAAGCACCAAGGAATTAGATTTTCCTGTCCTTGGATGAAATTTTTTTTTAATGGCAGAAATTTATCTAATTTCTCTAAAAGCAGCTATTTTACTATAAAAGGCCACGTAGCCATCTAGAATATAGTTTTACAACTTAATTTGAGTGTTATATATTCTTTCACCAATGACAGCTACTTGCCAATTTGACTTTTGCAGTCAAACATTGTAACTTGATAAGAATTGAGACAATATTTATGGTGAATAGTTGAAAGGTGGTATTTGCAAACAAATATACAATATGACATTTTTCTCCCGTGAATGATCCTGTACTTTGAAATAATTCCATTTATTCAATAATATTTTTGTGTGGTAAAGCAAAATTTCTTATCTAACAAGTTTGGGTATTTGGCAAAAGAGGAAGAATACCAACAAACCAACAAGCCAAGCCACTAACAAATGTGATGAAAAGATAGCCACCATACAAAGTGTACAAAGTTACCTCGACATAAGAAAGAAAGAATATGCAGAGCGTAGGGTGGTGCCCATCTCCATTTCGTAGCCCTTGGGCGACACACAGTTGTGCAATGCACTACAGCAGGGGGCTGGTCCGCTGGTAGTGCTGTGTGTTTGACCTTCCCACACTCTTTCTCATACGTGCTGAGTGCTAAGCAGAGAAAGAAGTGTGTACTATTTTTAAAGTCTTTGGTATGACCCGGCCGGGGTTTGAACTCACGACTCTCGATTACAAAGCGAGCATTCTACCAATTGAGCTATTGCACAAAGTTACCTCGACATAGGTGATCAAATATGCAGGCTACACACAAGCAGATTTGTGGGATTATCTGTGTAAAGAGATCTGGTATCATGATGTGGCTTGGCTAATCTTTTTTTGTTTCGCTTGCGGTTATAGAATACCTCACATAGAAAATAAGTTTAAGTCCTTCCCACACCATATGGTGTATAAGGTGGCTCCCATCACAAGTTCTTAGGCCACACACTACAACTGCACTTACTAAAGTGACAGTCACTGTAACAATAGGAGGCTAGTCCACTGGTATTTTGGTGTGTTAGCGACAACTTTCATAATTTTTCTTGTAATGTAAGTGCGGAGAGCTAAGCAAAGATAGTACCATTTTTAAAAGTCTTTTGTTTGACTTGACAGAACCCACAACCTATCACATGCAACAGTCTACCAACCTGCTACTGCAGCAAAGATATGAGAGTTAAGAAATTGGACTTTATCTCACATTTTGCGACATAACCACAAACCAAGCTTTTTATCAATGTTCACCAAATTCTAAGTCTTTCTCATTTCTTGTATTGCACTAAGTCAAGATATACACAAGATATAATAAGACATAAGATATAGAATGTACATAAGATCTTTCATCTACAGATTGGCACTTATAACTGAGTAACCAAAAGGACATTTGACACTTAGACATTCAATGTCATTTCTTGTGATCAATTCAAAGTCATTCTTACTTCTTGTGTTGTACTTAAGATGTACAAAAGACACAAAAAAATGTAAAAACAAACAAACAAAGAAACCTTAAATTCCTCTACAGCTTGGCACTTATAACTGAGTAACCAAAAGGACATTTGACACTTAGACATTCAATGTCATTTCTTGTGATCAATTCAAAGTCATTCTTACTTCTTGTGTTGTACTTAAGATGTACAAAAGACACAAAAAAATGTAAAAACAAACAAACAAAGAAACCTTAAATTCCTCTACAGCTTGGCACTTATAAATGAGTAACCAAAAGGACATTTGACACTTAGACATTTTATATCATTTGTTGTGATCAATTCTAAGTCATTCTTACTTCTTGTGTTGCACTTAAGATGTACAAAAGACCTTAAATTCCTCTACTGTTTGGCACTAATATAAATGAGCAACCAAAAGGACATTTGACACTTAGACATTCTATATCATTTTTTATGATTAATGATGACAAATCATCTTATTTTGCCTAGAATCTTATTCTCAATGGGTGATAAATCCTCGTTAGTTAGAGCTGTACTGATTAACAATTTACACCATTTTGACAGATGAAGTAAATCTTAGCCCTTCAGTGTAAAGATGATGGATAAAGATGTATGTCTGCTTACGTATTACTAGGAATATGGCACGAGTTTCTCACGCTGTGAGAGTTTGTTCTGCTGACCCCTTCGTAACGATATCGGCAAAAATGAAATCCAGTTCTTCTGAAGACAACATGCAGTTTATTTTCGCGGGCACACCATGCCCTTCCCAACAGCACAACAGTATTTTTCACGTGTGTAGAATCGTGTATGCATCGATATTCCCCGCACTGCGCCGCTCGAATTTTCCGGAGCCGATGAGATTAGATGAATGTCTACAGGACTTGTCAGGAGAATTGTTAGTTTGGTTATGATCCGTGTCATTGCTGCAACAGCTGAGTGTTTTTTAAGATCATTTCTGAAGATATCTTAGATTAGTACTTAGGGATTCAAATAATAAGATTGAAGACAAACAACATTTTGTTATGGATTGTCAGTATATAACGATAAATGCACAAAGCTGTTCAACCTTCTCTCTGCTTGCTCAACGAAATTTGTTACATTTTATGCTATAGATAAATTCAATTTTATTCTAGAAGGTAATAACCCTTACTGTGTATAGATAGGTATTTATCAAAGACTGTTCAGACCTTAGAACAAATAGTAAAAGTTGATTTATCTATTGCTTTGCACGTAGGTCATTTTTGTTGTACCCACGTATCAGTCTGTATGTCTACATGTGTATTATAGTTAAGGACCTTATGAAAGTCGCTGTACTTTTGTTGTGCCAATAAAGTTCTTCTGCATACACACTCTTCACACTAGGTGGGAGAAACTATAATGAAGAGAAGGGGTAACCATGTATGCTAATATTTATCTATTCATTCATTTATCAAGATTTACCACACATTGTGTTAGGAGTACATAACAGGTGACTATCACGTCTTCAAAGATGTCAACCCTGAGACCAGATGGTAAGGTCTGAACCACTCACACTGGGAAGAACCCCTGCTCTTTTCGATAAGTGTGGTGGGAATACAGGGTTCTTTTTTTCCTCAACCAAACTATTCCTACCTGGCTTACGTTTCGGTGTCTATCAGACACCTTCCTCAGAGCTTCTGACTGGAGTTCTACTTCTTGCCGCTATATGTAGCCGATGTAGGTGGCTCTTTTGCGGCGAGAACGCAATCCCAACCTGATGAAACTATTTTTGAAAGTGTGATGGGATTTTTAACATGCTCAAGGTGTGGCTCTATGTCCAATCTGAGAGCAAGTTCCTCACCAAGTGAGTCAAGTGGTGTGAAGTTCCTTTCCCAAGGGTACAACACTGCAGTTCCAACACTGGGGCCTGCCAGGGATTCGAACCCAGAACCTTCAGATCCTGAGTCAACAACCCTTCAAACTACAACCTTACTACATGACCACAATCCTCTGTCTGAGTCCGACCTTCACCTAGTTTACTTTAAAAGTCTGAGTCTAAGAATAAAAGTCTGTATGTAGACAGCATTAAAGTTTGCGCTAGTTTTGCATTGCATCAGACCGCACTGATGCATTTTATGTATGTACGCAGACTCCATACATGGCTGTACTTGAATCACATAAAAGCAGTTATATCAGCTCCAGCCAAAGCCCTTAGGACATAACAGCCCCAACTAGATTCAGGCGGAATTACAAAAGATTTACATCTGCATAGACGAATATTTCACACACTATTAACGCCTGCGACGGTGTTTTTTGTTTAATCTTCACATACATCACAACTGGCTTGGCAGAATTAAATCACTGAGCTGTAAATACCGGCTGTATCCAGAAAAATGCGGTGCGTAAGGGAAATAACACGGGCAACGTTTACGATAAAATAAAGTCTCCCCCGCGTATGTTGTTTACCGTGTGCGGGATCAGATATACCTTCCCTCGAGACAATAACGAATGCGAGAAATTACGCGCCAAAGCCGATACTTTGCGACGCGCTCCTTTGAGACGCTGGTTTTGCGTCGACACACTTGCGCGAGCGGGCGCCGAATAATTTGTAACATTAAATCAGCGCAAGGCAAGACGCACTGATCTACACTGAGAGCTCCTCACGCTCGGTGAATTCTGCGGCACGTACTTAGATCACAAAACCATTGGCGCCAAAGACAACAAGAGCAGACTTCCTCATCAGAAGAGACACATGCAGAATAAAAACACTTCATTTCCCTCTAGTTTTAGTATTCGAGAGCTGTTTTTCAATCTCCTGTTGTGTAGGATTCACACATAGAATAAACCAGAAACTGTTGTAATTGATTCTGAGAGCACTGCAGTCTCTGGTACTGGCCTGAAGGAGGCCACCCCCCGCCTCCCACTAAAAGCAATTTAGAACTGTTAGAAAAAATGGGAAAGAATTTGAATTATAGCTATGAAAACACTAATATACACCTCTAATTGTACCCAAAAAAGATTGAATGTTGCTGTTTTGTATTATTTATAATAGTGTATCAGGTGAGGTTGCCTTCTCTCTTGGATAGCCAATTCATGGTCATTTCATTATCAGAATGTAAGGAAAAAACTTTCAGAAAGCAGTGTGTAAAATGTAAAAACAAGGATGTAAAAAGAATCAAATATCCTTTGAAGAGGCATTGTTCTGTACACTAACTTCTTCCTTTGGAGCACTATCATTTAACGTTACACAATATTTCTACTGTACCAGTTATTATATCAGTCATTGTAGCATAACAAGTTAACACCCAGAAAATTGAGTTTCCTCGTGTCCATAACTGATTTGTCAATAGCAATTACAGCTTGTTATGCCCTGGACATTTCCCTGCAATCTTGAAGAACTGCAGTTGACAATACTGCAGTTAGGTTTAAGGATTTTATATCTATATTCCAGATTTTAAGGCTCGAAATTAATTTTTGGGAAATGGTGCACCTGCGCTTCTAACTTAAAAGTTTAGATCCACATAGTGTTAAAAATATGTTGTACACTTAGTCTAATAAATTAATGTACAATTATAGTGCCTTTTAATAATAGTATTCTGGATTGCAAGACTCAAAATTTATTTTGGGGAAATGGTGCACATATGCTTCTGACTTAAAAATTTAGATCCACATAGTGATAGAAATATGTTGTACACTAATAAATAGTACCTAACATATCTACACAAATATCTATTACATGTAGGTGCTTTATTGGTGCATCTACAATGTACAATGTACAGTCAAGATCAAATCTTAACATGTACATGTACAGTAAAAGAATGATATACTAGTAGTAAACCTACTAAAATGTACATACATTGTACTTATATGACCACCTGTCATATATGGTTTGTACTGCAATCAATTGCACTAAACTTAGTTTTAGGCCACACCAAGTAAATTTTATGGATGACGTCCGCGCGCACATTGATTTTAGCCCGTTCCTAGAAAAAAAAACGAGAAATTCCGCTTCCTGTAACTATGACCAAAGAGTCACGACAGTGCCGCAAATCGTCAGATTGACGTGAAACCCGTAACGTGAAAACAGGACAGGACGACAACTGCTATTCCACCTGATTTATTGCTGTTTTGATGATGAATAAGACTTCTTGCTTGTTACACTGTGTCACCTCATTCAATTTGTGTCCTAACGTTTGTCATCTCTTAGTATATTTCTAATCTAGGCATCTTGTTTTTTAGGGCCCTTCTTGTTTTTTTTTCGCCCTCTCGCATTAGATTTAGGGTCTCCAAAGGACGTCATCCATAAAATTTACTTGGTGTGGCCTTACTGAAGAAAACTTAGCGGTACGTTAAAATTCTACAGTACATCTCTGACACCTAATCTTTTGGTAGTCGACTTAAAAACATATTCATCAATTTGATCTAATGATAATATTCATCAAATTGTTATGAATCTGATGTTCAATGAGTTGTAAAGACCTTATCATTCAAATATTAGTATTATGATAATCATTCTAATGTAATGAAAATGAAGGAATAATACATAATTTCTAGAAGGTAAGAGATCTAAACTAGCCAAGATGTCATGTGACATACATAGGGGGCTGCTTGGGATTCAAACCCAGAACCACAAGATCCTAGGTCATCCAACCTAGCCACGAGGCCCCACTATTGCCATACACATGTACGTATTAAACACCTGGTTGTGACAGAAATAATGAGATTAATAGCCTATTGTTTTTGTGACACAAGAAATAGAATTATTCTAGCCAAAGAAAACACCCTGTGAATACAGATAAAGCCCAAACAGACTTTACAACTACTGAGTACTGCATCTAATTGGTTTTCATAGGCAGTGTTCCAAGTTACCTACTGAACGTGGCCAGAATACTGGCAAACAATTCTCTTTCATGTGAGACAAGTGAAAATAATTCCTAGACATGTAGAATTGTTTTATGTACGATTTATCTTGGATTTTAGAGTAAAAGCAAAGTAATTCTGTCTATTAAAGTAAACTATGTGTTCAAGATATAGTATAGTTGACTAGATTTAATCTGTTGGTATGATCAGATTCTATTCAACTTTGGAAGAGCAAGATCTGTGTGATTATGTCAATAATTTTGTTCACTGCGGGAGACTACAATCTGGAATATCATATCACAAAATTTTATCTCTCTTCCTGTCAATATATCAAAATGGAGGTCTTAAAGATCATCACTGATAAATTATATCTACTGTCACATCAAACAAGAATACGCATATCATAATATTTGACTTAGGAATATTCAATGGAAATCAATATGACTTTTCTTTTTCTTCAGATAACATCTGTGTCCATAATATCGCCACCTTGAGAAACAGTGTGCTTAAAGATATTTTTACTGCAACATACTTTTGGTATGCACTCCTGCACACATCAAATGTACATACCTAGGGTATGTTGCAGTAAATAATCTTTAAGCACACTATTTCTCAAGGTGGCGATATTATGGACCCTGGTGATATTATGGACACAGATGTTAGTAGTAGTGTTTTATGCAACCTTATTGATATAGATATTATTAATTGGTAAGAATTGAGTAATAAGTTCTTGATTCTCAAAGAAAGAGGCGAGTGTAACAGGTCAGATTGTACCCAATGTAAGTTGTAGCCTGTCCGAGGTACTGAAATGCTATCAATATACCTTATGCCATGTTGATTTGATTATATGGATGACATCCGCGCGCGCATGAATTTTCGGCCGTTTCCAAAAAAAAAAGTTTTCAACCATACTGTAAATCGTGCAAAACAGTTGCTAAATGAGCAAAAATATACCATAAGTTGCAAGGAAAACATTTAGAAACGATACCAATGTCGTAGAATGCCAAAATCAAAGGAAAAAGGACAAAAATGTAAAGAAATTAATTCGAAGAGTAGATTATTCGCCATAACATATTCTGTGCCATTTGTTCCACCTTCTTCACCATGTAGATTTCATAGTGAAAGCAACTTTTTTTTTTGCAAAACTTTTTTATTCGCACGCGCGCATCAGTTTTGGGGTTCCCAGAGGATGTCATCCATATAATCAAATCAACATGGCCTTATTGAAAGATATCTATTAGATACTATTTTGGTAAGTATTGGGGATTCATGAGATTGTGAGTAATACGCTCTGCCTTTGTCCTCAAAGAAAGAGGCAAGTGTAACAGGTCAGATTGTACCCAGAGCAGAATGTACCCACACTCACCGGGTACATTTTGACAAGGTGTACGTTCTGGCCTGTTACACTGGACAATTACTTGTGGCATCTAACCCAGTGAGGTTACCAGAAACCTTTGACCCAGTGTTGACGTCACACTTCAAAGAAGCCACGTGACAAGCCTCACTGGGTCAGTCTACTGAGGAAGACCAGAGTGACTGGTCGAAAGCTCTAGGTGAGAGAACTTTTTGTGTTGGATCTAAAGTTTTAACTTTATACACATTTCAGTACTGATGGTTTCCTAAGGGCATCTGAGTCAAACTGGGAAACTAGCGACACTTTTGTCACAGGCTGTTCACTGTCCAACTAATGTTTGGAGAAACTATTTCACACTTTGCTTCATGTAGGGAAATGCAGTGTTGACTCCCGCTTCCAGTAATCCGTGCAGTTTCCCTAGGCTGACGGGCTGTCCATTTTCCAGTTATCTACCCCTGCCATATGCTGGGGAGGCAGTTACAAGTTTAAGGTACCTTACCAGTGGAAGTCACTCGACGACAAAAGAAATAAGTTCAGACTATGCATGATGTACAAAATGACAAACTGAATAACAATTGTCACTGTACCAGAGTTTCAAAACAAGATTGAAGTCTTCAAAATGTCTAATTTCTTCTATCTTCTACTCTAGTCTGCTGGCAAGTTTTCTTGGTACCTTACCAGTGGAAGTCATTTGACGACAAAAGAAAAATGTTTAGACTATGCATGATGTACAAAATGACAAACTGAATAACAATTGTCACTGTACCAGAGTTTCAAAACAAGATTGAAGTCTTCAAAATGTCTAATTTCTTCTATCTTCTACTCTAGTCTGCTGGCAAGTTTTCTTGGTACCTTACCAGTGGAAGTCATTTGACGACAAAAGAAAAATGTTTAGACTATGCATGATGTACAAAATGACAAACTGAATAACAATTGTCACTGTACCAGAGTTTCAAAACAAGATTGAAGTCTTCAAAATGTCTAATTTCTTCTATCATCTACTCTAGTCTGCTGGCAAGTTTTCTTGGTACCTTACCAGTGGAAGTCATTTGACGACAAAAGAAAAATGTTTAGACTATGCATGATGTACAAAATGACAAACTGACGAATGAACAATCGTCTCTACAAGTACCAGGGTTATCAAAACAAGATTGAAGTCTCCAAAATGTCTTTTCTTCTTAATCTTCTACCCTATAGTCTGGTGGTAAGTTTTCCTTGGTACCTTATTACCAGTGGAAGTCACTCGACGACAGAAGGAAAATGTTCTGACTATATGTGTGATGCGCCCAAAAAAAGTTATTCAAGCAACTGGATATGATTTTGGAAACAGTCCGTTTTTCAGGTAGCATCCACTACCTTTCGTCAGTGACACTAAGAGACTGCAGGAGAAATGCAGGTTTATAAGCTTGAACTATTCATTAATATGCAAATAATTCAACACAATTTTTTTAAGTCCATAAGGAAACAAAAGTTAGACAGTCAAGCATATATATCATTTATGTGTGATGCACAAAATGACAAACTGATACCACAGTTAACAAACCAAGAGGTATTCAAAATGTCTTTTCTTCTATCCTCTACTTCTATTCCTAACTCAGTAACTGGGCAAAGCTCCATCTGTAATAGAAGTTACAGTTACACAGTTAAAGTTCTTCTGAGAACTATATATTTCTCATCATATTGATATCATATAGATTGTGCATCTTATTGTTACCAAGTATATGGTAAAAGCGGCCACATAGATCCATTAAACAAAATGTGACATTTGAGCCAGAAAAGATTCAGAGTTACTATCAGTAGCTAAGAGTCTCTTGCACATTTTCTACTTACCAAACCCATTTACAGATGTGCTTCTCATCTTAAAAGAGCCTTAGAGATGCTATCAATTTATGCAATGGTCGTTTTCGACTGTCTTCCTCCTAAAGTACTGTTTAAGTCACTGATGCTATCATTTAGAGTGATAGTCTTCAAGTTTCAAAGTGGCACACTGTTACAGAACTAAACATGTTTGCTGGACTTACGTTGTTGTAGCTGCCTCAAGATGATGGCATTTAAAAGTAGCCAATCACCTGCTTGATAACAAGTGACAGAGTCCTGGATTAACCAATCAAATTCATTATGTTAATGAGCACAAAATATTAGTAGCACTAGTCATTGCCATCAGATGTATATAAAACTTTTTACTAGCTCTTATGTAGTGACTAATGTATGACTAGATATAATTACAGATGGAAATATCTTGGAGTTAGTCACTCTTATAGTTATTCACTCTCTTTACGAAAATGTCACAGATCAAGGTTATTAAGTTTTTTCCTTATTAGAGAGAAAATAAAGGCAAGTAGATACAGCATGTACCTTGTTAAGGGATTTAGTGGTTCAAGAAAAATAACTATAGCCTTTTAAGTTTTCACTCATTTGATACATGTATCTAATTACATGTATGGGAACAGTCTCTAAAGAAGGCAAAACAGGCAAACCATATAATATGGCCATAGACTACATGTAATTCACCTTTTAAGGCTTAGCTGGCATTTGCGGGGCACTTCTACTGTCCTTGACATATTCTAAAATTTATTGTCTTCCAGATTATCATAACATCGTTGTAGCAAGAGCATTTGTTTTCCTTCACAATCTTTCAGGGAAAAAATGACAACATCTTGCAATACTGTCAGTGCCTCGGGGGTATAAAGTCTGCAAGATGAGCGTCTCATCTTTACAAGGAGGATCTAAAATCTGGATCTTACAAAAACATCCTTGTATCATATAGTATAGCATTTGTTTTCCTTCACAATCTTTTGGAAAAAATTGACAACATCTTGCAATACTGTCAGTGACTTGGGGGTATAAAATCCACAAGATCTGAATGTCTCATCTTGACAAGGAGGATCTAAAATCTGGATCTTACAAATACAAAGGCATCCTTGTATCATACAGCATAGCATTTATTCTTCTTTACAATCTATAAAATATTGTTAGTGCCTTAATTGGGTGTATAAAATACAAAAGATGAGCGTCTCATCTTGACAAGAGGGATCTAAAATCTGGATCTTACAAAAACATCCTTGTATCATATAGCACAGCTTTTGCTCTTCTTTACAATCTTTTTGGGGAAAAAAATGACAACATCGTGGAATACTGTCAGTGCCTCTGCTGTATAAGATCAGCATCTCATCTTGACAAGAGAGCTCTAAAATCTGGATCTAGCTTACAAAAACATCCTTGTATTATAAAGGATGTTTTGGGGTTCTAGGAAAAAAATGACAACATCTTGCAATACTGTCAGTGCCTCAGGTGTATAAAATCTACGTCTCATCTTGACAAGAAAGATCTAAAATCTGGATCTTACGAGACGGGACGACTTGGCGCCAGGGAACGCGGCGCGACATTTGATCACGACGGTAAGGACAGCGTTGATTACAAACTCCTCGCCGGTGCCTTGGGACAGGGAAGCTCAGCTGTGGTATCAGCCAGTAAATCACCGGGATGTTACAAGAGAGGCTGGGTAAAGTGGGGACGATATCGGGATGGGGAGACCTTTTTATTGGCCTGTATACATGTCAGAGTGGCAGTTTCAGACTGGGATTAAGGCAGGAGACAGATGGGGCGGAAATAATGGAACGTTTTGGTTTTCAGATTGTCTTCAGGAAAAGATTCAGTTGCCATAATTTTATCAAAAAACGGGGTGAGAGACTATGTCTAGCAAAATAAGAGGCCATGGAAAAATATTATTTTTATGTCTATCTTTACAGAAGGAAAACATTCTTTTTCTTCTTCTGTTGTAAACAAAGGTCAATGACCTGGACCAGACATCTGTCACCATGGTAACTGGTGCTGTAGCAGTCACCCTGAAGTGTTGGGTTATATATATATTGTAGTCAGAAAAGCGAGCGTTTCATTAAGATAAGATGCTATCAAGAGCTTTCTCCAAGGTACTGAAATGCTATCAAATGGGTAATGATTAAGAATTTACTAGTATATGTTTATTTTCAACATTGGAAAATAGTGAAAATCTACACATACATTGTAAATTTTTCAATTTTATCTTTTAAGCTGCAGTGCTTTCTCCAAGGTGCTGAAATGCTATCAAAAAAGTCCAGATTAGGAACATTTTTGTATAATTAGATAATATTGACAATGTGTATGCAAACTTATCCTATAAACTAAGTTAACTAAAAAGCATAATCAAGTTCCCACACGATCAAGTTGTAGTGCTTTTCCATGGTACTGAAATGCTATCCAACAAGTTGGAGTAGCGATCAGCTTTGTGGATCTACGGAATTTGATCAATATGGCAATGCAGCGTGGTCGCTTACGGCTTGTGCCACGGTACCGCAAACCAAATATCAGTCACCATAACGCATGTCTTTGACCCGAGTCCCTCGATGTCCCTTTCCCACTGACCCTGACCTAACCTGGTTAACTTAACATCTATCAACAGTCACCACAGCTCAACAGCCAACATCGATTTTCACTGCTGATATATCAGAATAACCAACAACCTGCAACATGTGGATACCTGGACAACTGCTGCCATTTTGCATACAACAGGTATATTATAGTCTATGACAGTGTGGTACATGTAAATGTATTGATTTTTTTTATTTATCAAACGAAAACATATTTTTTTTGCTCTGTTTCTTCCTTCTCTTCTTCTACAAACAAATAAGGTCAATGACCTGAACCAAACGTCTGTCACCATGGTAACTAGTGTTGGGTTACATCATGTTGCAATTTTATAGCAGGAGGGCTTTACAATTGTAGACTCCTGTCACCATATATATGAATGTGTTTGAGTAAGAATTAACAGAGCAGACCATATGTGAAGGTAAACATTATGCCTATACCATTTTGCATAGATCAGGTAACAGTGTGGCAAAATAATAATAATGTAGATAATGTATTTGTTGTCAGTTGCATGACATCATACAACCAAGGTTTACATGTTGTTTTCATTTTTATTAGCCCTTGAGGATTAGACAAAAGACATTTTTCTCCAGTAATAGTTATTGCAAGATTTGCAACTAGAAACAAAAAAAGGAAGACAGTTTTAGATTCAAATTCCGTCTATTGCTTTAAATTCCAGTTTTAAGTTTGGCTGATATACGGTCTATATCTAGTGCTGCATACCTAAACTCAATTTTAGGTTCAGGTCCGGATTCAAGTCCAGAGGTTTAGGTTCAGTTCTGGATTCCTAAGTGCGGACCTAAACCCATGGCAATATACAAAATTGCATGTTGGCAACCTTGCAATGTTGTCTGGGTAAAATTTGGCCACATAACATGGAGGCCGACACTTGATGATGCCCAATGGCAATGTTTTCTTCATATGGCAGTAAAGTTTTTGAAATCTACGGAAGGTTTTAGGTGGTTTGGAAAGAAAAGGGGCATGTGAAATGGTCTTTTATGGTAATTAGTCCGGACTCGGTTCTTGACTTTTAGGTTTTTTTGGACTTGAACCTAAACATTCTTACAAGTCCAGATACAAGTCCAGTGAACCGGTATGCAACACTATCTATATCTTACAGCCTCTCTCTACCTTCCATTTATCATCTTGACCTTGAAAATTCTTCTTCGCCCTCCTGCACCTTAAGGAAGATAATGCTTCTTTAAGTCTTCTGACGTATCCTTTAAGTGCAGTAAGTGTCTATCCGGAACAAGCATGCCTTGGATAAAGAGCCCACCTTTGTGGCAGAGGTCATATAGAGGTCGGATCAAGGGGGAGGGGAGGGTACTGTAAATAGCGTAATGAAATGCAAAGAGTCTCGTTAAAGGACTGGAAGATTGTGTTAGAACACCTGGGGCATCATGGGTAAATTAGCGTAAGTAAAATCATTCTACATATGCATTTAAAATCTTTAATTTTAGCGTTTGCTGCAATGTTTCGTCCAAGGTGCTGAAATGCTTTCAAACAAGTCTGGATTAAGAACATGTAAAATTAGAAAAGAGCCCAGCTTGTGGCAGAGGTCATATAGAGGTCGGATCAAGGGGGAGGGGAGGGTACGGTAAATAGCGTAATGGAATGCAAAGAGTCTCGTTAAAGGACTGGAAGATTGTGGTAGAGCACCTGGGGCATCATGGGTAAATTAGCGTAAGTAACGTCCAAGATTCGTGCACGTATCATAGCTTTCAGTTGATGGTTTGAAGCCACCAAGTGAGCGCAGCGAACGAGGTGGCTTTATGAGGTGGTTATAGCAACTGACAAGGCTTTATCACACCATATTCACCGAGAAAGGGCGGGACATTAACGCTATTATCATATAGCTTAGTAAATACACGATAGCTTATCCAAACTGATGCAGTAAGTGACACAATGCACTATAGCTGATCTTAGGCCTCTCTATCTGTATTCTTACCAATATAGCAGTTAAGGTAAAACATTATTTCTCAAGACAAACATTTACTAAATCATACATACATCACAACACACCTTTTACGAAACACAAGGCTAACAAACTTGTGCCTGTATGTATACTGACAAGAGTGCCTGTATTAAGAGCACTTGTATATGACCTTCCATTCAGAGTTTATATCCACCCCTTTTAAGCCTGACATATGTTGTAATAGATATTTACAGTTGAAATCTACGGCGTACTACATACTGCACAAATGCATTACGGTGTTACAACCTAAATGGCTGCCATTACACTAAGTACTTTCATTCCCGTGTCCTCTGTGTCACCTTCGCAGCGTAACGAGCTGGAGAATTTCACGGCCGGTTGGCGAAATGTTTCCGTCGTCCTCCGTTGGTGCACTCGCGACCCGCGGACCATTACGGTCACTTGAAATTCTGCGGAACAGCAAAACGATATAACGCATCTCTCTTTGCCCTCCATTCAGCCAATAGCAGGGTCTGTCTCAGCAAAGCAAGATGTTACTAAATGTGTTCTTGATTCTGATTGATCAGCTATAATTTTGAACAGTCATGATACTAACATGTTAACTTTCAATTAAAAGTAACACCCATCAAATTCTTGCGGGCTATATAATCAATGAATACATAAAAAAATTCCATGGAAGAGTGGAGCGATATATACATCATTCTCTTTTTGAATTCCACTCAACCTATAGCAAGGTCTGTTTCAACAAAGTCAGTTATTAAGACTGAAAACTTGCGTGTTCTGATTTCTGATTGGTCACCTATACATTCAAATATTGAGCATTCATACATAAGTGTAAGAAGTGTAACATTCACTTGCTAATTAGCACTATTATTTGTCTATTAATTTGTCTATTATTATTGTACGTTTGGGAATGCATCTATAGCAGCAACACCTGTGCTGCAGTGCAATGTGAACCAGACAGAATTGCCCTGAGGAAGATGACAGACGGTCACCGAAACGTCGACTGAATAAAAGACACGGTTGTGTAAAAAGAGTATCTTTACTCCGTAACTTACCAACCTGATGAAACTATTCACAGATATATGATTGTCTATTAGGTTATAAAATAGATGGCCTGTACCTAGCCCTTCAAGGCATTCATTCTATCACTATTTACCGTATTCAACAGAAATCTGGACTCCCGAGGTGGTCAATAACAAGAGTGATGGGCCAATTTGTGTCAGGTTGCATTTTTACACCTTGTGGCACTACATCTACACATCATCCAACCTAGCAGTCCATATTTCATTGATCTTACTAGTAATAGCCGGTGGCTAGTTTGGCAACTTAAAGCTTTGCTTCAGCCAAACCAATAAAGTGAATGAAAAATATGGTAAAATTATACGTCGTCGGCTGTTTTCTTCAAAATGCGTAGCATTTATTAGTTCAAGTTGAATGAGTCAATGAGTGAAAAATGCAGCAGCATTCTAACGGGTCAAAATTCATTTTTCTAAGTAGGTGCACCTAATCGAAAACATTAAATGCACCAAATATATTTTAGTTGCACAACATAAAACTTTAAAGCAAAATATTAGCAATGCCAAATTATTGAACTTTACTGTAACAGTTCCTCTTGTGAACTTAAACTCTAACTTTAATATTTCAAACAAGTAATAGATCAAATTTTTTAAAAACATTTTTTGATAAACCATTGTTGGAAGTAGTGTATTGTACTTTTACTGTAGGTAACTTTCAAAAATTTCAGGTGCACCTAACATTATAAACTTTACTGCTCTTCTTCTGAGCTTGAATCTGAATTTTTAAATTCATTTTTTAGAACAGGTGCACTCAACCTAAAATTCTGGGTGCACAGAAAAATTTTTGGGGGCACCATGTAAAATGAATAGGTGCACAGCTCCAATTTTAGGTGCAATTTATGCCATCCACTATTTCGACCCCTGCTAAAACCTCAGTCCCCCCAGTTCCTGACAATCCCCCCTCTCCACGACCGAGATAGCAGTTCACTTTAGATAAAGCCGTCGTAGCGAGTAAAATATTAGCAATACCAAATTACCAACCTTACTTCTTGTTAAAAACTCAAAGTTTAAAATTTCAAACAATAGATCAATTTGAAAGTTTTTAAATCATTTTTTGACACACCATTGTTGGAAGTACAGTGTATTGTACATGTACTAATTAATTTACAGTAGGCAAATCACAAATTAAAATTTTAGGTGCACAGTCAAAACGTAGGTGCAGCACAGCTCTAATTTCAGGTGCATATGCCATCCACTATTTCGACCCCTGCTAAAACCTTCAGTCCCCACAGTTCGAGGACCGAGATAGCGGTTCACTTTAGATAAAGCCTTCGTAGCGAGCCCCATAATGAACCCTTCCTGATGACAATCTGCCCAACTGTTGTTTGGATCGAGCCGGATCAGGAAAAGTTCGCAACAGCCGTCGGCATAATTGGAAGATGCCATTATGCCGCAGAGATAGAAATCTTTGCCCCCAAAATGTCTTTGCTGATGCATTTATCATGCAGGTTGTTAGTCCACAACCTCGAAGCAAACACTGTTTGGGTATAGCAAGGCTTGAAATTTATTTTTTAAAATAGGTACACCGGTGTAAAAAAACTGTGTGCACAAGAAAATTTTGGGGTGTACCCTGTAAAAAAAGTAGAATGCAAAAGTAGAATGTTAGTAAAACCTACTTACAAACTTGACTGCTCCTCTTCTGAGCTTGAATCTGAATTTTTCTGACACTTAGATGTCAAGGTATTTTGTAGACCAGCATGCATTTAATATCTTTTCATACGTCAAACTACGGAAATATTTCAAGGTTGCACTGGTGCATCCCCAAAAAAATTGGGTGCACAGCTCCAATTTTAAGGTGCATATGCAGCTTAGTAAGTATTTGGAGCCATGGTATAGTCAACGCATATCTTTTATTTGGTACTCTTAAACAGAACGTTATTCAGTTTAAACTTTTAGCAAACTGAAGAAGCCATTTGGCTACCAATTCTCTATCAGTTATAGGGGTAGGCAGCAGGAAGAAGGTTAATATACTGTGCCTTGAGGCAAATGCAAATATCCCAATTTTACTTCCATCTACCAACTTTCAATCAAGAGCGACACCCTCTCCCATATATCACAGAACTGTCAAGTCGTTTCCAATTGTGGCTTTAAATCCCAGCTCTGTTTCCACGAGATTGTGTCAACAAAGACTTGCCAATATTTAGTTATCTCATTCTGAGCCCCAATGTGCTATTTCGAATTCAAAAAGCTTACCCGTTCATCTGACATGCATGCAAACTGTCAGGAAAATGAAGGTACGGCTGTCGCCTATCTGATCGCAACTTTCCGAAAGCTTCCCAAAGTATCGGAAAACTGCCCCAAGCTATTGTCCAAGCTTCTGAGTAGACTTCATTGCGGCTTCTCTCAAGATTTCATCACTACTTAATAAAAACTGCAGTATACTATCAGTTTCCATTATCGCAGGCAAAATCGATCCGTCCAATGGGGAAGCAAGCCTGACGACGACGCAAGCAGCACTTATTAAAATGGACGTTAACACTTGGAGCTTTACGATGACATAAATTGACTGATTTCGGGCTTGAGCCTTAAGGTGTTTGTGCTGATAAACTTCAGTTACTGAAGCCCACACGGTTTTACATACGCCACGCTGGGCCTTCAGATTAAGTGTATATGACTGAAAGTATTGGAGACGTCAGGCCACTTTTCTTGTGTATCAGAAGTGAGTGGCGATAAGTGCATTTTCTAATGGAGGAAGTCTTTTGCCGCAGCAGCAACTTGAGTTCTCGACTTGAACGTTACCATCTGGAGCCTTTTAAGACCGTAACGATGATGGACCAAATGCACATCTGCGCGGCGAAGGAGGATTTCACTAAAAGCCCCAGCAGTGGTCGGCAATAACTTCTTGAAAGAGCCATTTTCTCCGTCCTTTAGGAGCGTAAATGGTATCACCCTTTGGGGAACTTCTGTAAGTTTTGGGGCCACGACAGTTCAGTGACAAGTTTCCTTGAAGTTTTGTCAATATGGTGATGCAGCACGTTGAAAGAACGTACTGCGCCTGCACAAAACCCCTATTTTTCATGGTTTTCGTTTGATTTTTGGATAAATGGTATCGCCCTTTGGGGAACTTGTACGTAAGTTTTGGGGCCACGACAGTTCAGTGACAAGTTTCCTTGAAGTTTTGTCAATATTCTGATGCAGCACGTTAAAAGAACGTACTGCGCCTGCGCAAAACTCCAATATTCCCAAGGTTTTCATTAGCTTTTTGGTCATTTAGATCTGAATTTTAAACTTACCAGATTTGGGCAATGTTTTTGTTTACCAACATGTTCTCGTGACATAGCAATTAGATAATTTGCATCAGAAACAGAGAATGAGATAGCCTGTCAATGCAGTTTTTTTGCCTCAATGTGTTGTAGTAGTACTCTTTATTACTTAAATCTCCTTATGACCAATTAGTGCACCCCTAGACTGTTGAAGGTTAGTTAAAGTAAGGAATGGTTAGAATTGCCGACTGATGCGAGTGAATCATCATGATGCATTGCACAGCAAAATTTTCCAGTGAAAAGCTGACTGAGAAAGTTGATTATATGATAAAATCTCGTGTATCGAGCCTTCCCCCAGGGTGTATTTACTGGGTCAATATATCTTCTCTTATCGCTACAAAAATCCACGTTGTACGCACTGAATATGCTGTGTATGTACAATGTTGTCAGAATGGTGAGTCACAGCCAGCAACATACTGTAATTCAAGCCGGTGGTTAAAGAAGAAAAAAAAGAAAACCGAACAAGTCTGGCCTATACCAAAATGCACCAAATTATTATGCATATATTAAGTACACCATGTTTGTCGCCACTGACCTTGCTTAAATGATAAGTAATGATATGTTTTTTTCTTAAGTCAAAAGTGAAGCAACCAAATCCAAGAACCAACAAATTAAATTGGTATGGCTTGAGTCTTCTTTGATACATTAAATTAATATGTACATTGTAATAGTACAATGCTGCGGAACCAAATTTAAACCAATTGTCACTTTGTATTACACAGTTCATTCTTTGGGCTCTTTGAGGCATGGAATAGGAATGTGTATTATCTAAACCCTGTCAGCTATACGCATGTGCAAACCCTATCTCTTCAAAGTTCACGTGTGATGATGGATAATTTTCGCAACGCTGAGCTCACGATCAGAGCACACCATGAATCTCACAGGTCTAACCTAATCATCTCCACGGTGCCTCACCCCTGAAAGCACCCTGGTTTCCTCCTTCCCGCGGCGATGTCAGCTCCAGAGACACTTAACACCTTCTGTCCACATTCATAGCATGAACAAACAGATACAAGAACAGTCCTATTCCATACATGATAAAACTACTGAACGAACAGTAACTTCTCTGCATTTAGAACATTATTACTATGTAAATATTAATATTTGTACCAAATGTCAATTTGTAAATAGCCTTACCTATTGGTGTGAAAAGTATGCATTTCAGCCACTTTACCTGGCTGCGATGTACATTTTAAGGATCATGTTGATATAAAATAAACCAGTCATTCATTCATTCATTCATTCAAGCATACAGCACTCAGGTTCATCCTGTGAGTATGGGTGGCTAGCCTACTACATTACATTTTAACAGACCTTCCTTAGCTATATAGTACTGGTTAGGACCCATCACATCAGCAGAGCATACTGTACCTGCGTGAAATCCGTAATGTACTGTGCATAGCACTTTGGCAGAACGTCTCATATAAGATTGTATTCGTGCATATAAGGTTAACACTCCGTCTATAGTATAGTTTTCAAATGTTATTTTGGAAAAAAAATTGTAAGGTTGACCAAAATCCAACAAAAATCGTGGAAAAATGGGGGTTTTGTGCAGGCGCAGTACGTTCTTCATTCTTTGAGCATGGGGGGTTAGCCTGACTATATCACCTTCCTAGTACTGGTCAGGACCCACCACATCAGCAGAAATTGTACTGCACCTGCACTAAACCTGTACTGTATTGTGCATAGCACTTCAGCAGAACGTCTCATATAAGGTCGTATTCGCACATATAAGGTTAACATCCTTTTTGGACATATTTTTTGGATCAGCTCAGCCATTAAAAAAAAACCCCACAGAATCCCTAGCAACTTTTCAAAATTACTGGAAGCACAACATTTTTTCCTAGGCCTCATTCTGTTGTTGATAAGTACAGTGAAAAATAAATGTTTTTGTGAACAGGGTTGTTACACTGGCTCATTTTACTCAGCCCTGTCTACCACTATGAAGAAAAAATAAGAACAAATGGCTTTTGATATCTGCAAGTTATTTATCACAATCATACAGAACTTAATAATTTCTCATGTGTCACAATTTAACTGACGATTCATCCACCATACTCAATCCTTTAACACTGATTCATAATCCAATCAATTCACAATACCAATTAGTAAGACATACAGTACAGCGACTAATATATAATTTATAGCTTCTGGTTTGTTTGTAAAAGTAGGAAACAGCAATTTCAAGATTTGAAATGCAAGTCATGCCTCCAGACGTCAGAATATGGAGCAGAAATACTTAGGACTTGAGTATTATAGTTACTGGTGTGTTTGTAAAAGTAGGAAACAGCGATTTCACGATTTGAAATGCAAGTCATGCCTTCAGACGTCAGAATATGGAACAGAAATACTTAGGACTTGAGTATTATAGTTACTGGTGTGTTTGTAAAAGTAGGAAACAGCGATTTCACGATTTGAAATGCAAGCCATGCCTCCAGACGTCAGAATATGGAGCAGGAATACTTAGGACTTGAGACAGAAGGTCTCCGTGGCTCATCCCTTCAATATCTCGGGCAGAACTCCTCCTGAAAAATGTATGAAAGTCAGCGATCATATCACCACATGTCTCCTGCCATATCTTTCTCCATCCATATTTTCTGAATCTCTGATCCTCTGGGCCAGGAGAGGTATGCGAGAGTAACAAAGTCAGTGATCTATTGTAACAAAAAGTAATAAAAGTTGCCATCAGGCTGTATTCAACGCTAAAGCAATTGTATTACTGCAAGTCGTAAAGCCAGCATGGCATGTTTTGCTGTTTGATTCAAATATCCTTTTCTCTTGTGTATGTGTCAATCCAGGTTCTACATGTGTAGAGAACAATACATTATGTAACATTATTCTTCTTTCCTGGATTGCTCCTGGCCTTTGATACTGCCGATGGCATTTCTATATGGTGAGTTTGGCTATTTTCCAATATAAAGGCCTCAAGACAGCTACATCGATTCCAAATACAAAATAATATAATTCCTCCAAATAAGCAAAATCTTATTTCTCCTTTGACAAAAATGATATGTTCTAACCCTAAAAAGCAGCCTGTCTTCAGTTGTTATATGAAGATAGTCGCATTATAGATATAATGAAAGTTTACTGCAAATACTTGCCCGAGGGCTAATTGCAGTTACAAACAACATAAGAAAGAAAATACAATGGTATGTGAGACTACATGTATATCTATGTCTAGCATTATACTATATTCTACAATATGCGTGGTACTAGTTTTAGTGGGTTTGACTTCTTTTTAGGCAATGGAAGACGAATTTACCCACTTCTTCTGAGTATTATAAGCAATCTCCAGGATGATAACTGTGGCGTTTAAGCTTCAATCGAATTCCTCTCTGTCAAACGTAAAAGAGCGACTGGTGTCAGTTAATTATTCCTGGGTGCAGCGCACAGGGTTGACACAGAGTCTCTCTATTGATCTCCGTGGAGGTAATCCTCGTGGGGTTTTCTCCGCGGAGTTTCAGAGGGACGGAGCATCCATACATCAAGTCATAGGATCAATGTGGCAGTGTTTTAGCATTTCTGGCTCATTGAAACCCTTGTATACCTGTCTAAACTAATTAAAATACTTGGTGCAAAAAGCCAGGACATGTATATGTATCAAACCTAACAGTAATTACAGAAGGTTTCTTGCCAATATTGAAAGTTTCTAGCCAAGATTGTGTAACCCTGCACTCTGTATAGAATTATAAGCTCATTGAAACCCTTATACACCTGTCTACACTGATTAAAATACTTGCAGACTATTGGTGCAAAAAGCCAGGACATGTATCAAAGCTAACAATAATTATACAGAAGGTTTTTTGACAATAGTGCAAGTTTCTAGCCAAGATTGTATAACCCTGCAGTCAATATAGAATTATAAGCTTATTGCAACCCTTGTACACCTGTCTAAACAGATTAAAATACTTGTGGACAATTGGTGCAAAAAGCCAGGACATGTATCAAACCTAACAGTAATTACAGATGGTTTCTTGCCAATAGTGCAAGTTTCTAGCCAAGAATGTTTAACCCTACAGTCTGTATAGAATTATAAGCTCATTGGAACCCTTGTATACAAGTCTAAACAGATTAAAATACTTGTGGACTATTGGTGCAAAAAGCCAGGACATGTATATCAAACCTAACAGTAATTACAGATTCTGAACGTTTCTTGCCAATATTGAAAGCAGTGTTTTAGCATTTCTTGCTCATTGGAACCCTTGTACACCTGTCTAAACAGATTAAAATACTTGTGGACTATTGGTTCAAAAAGCCAGGACATGTATCAAAGCTAACAGTAATTACAGAAGGTTTCTTGCCAATATTGAAAGTTTCTAGACAAGATTGTGTAACCCTATGTACAGTCTGTATAGAATTATAAGCCACTAGTCATTACTTATTTATTCAAGTTATTGGTAGTATCTGTACAACTTTGGCTTGGTGCCAGTTATGCAATGCATATTATAGCTCATGAAACAAAACAGTCGTTGTAATTATATGAAATTTAATGCCTGTGCGAAACCCTGATTTTTCTCGGTTTTAGTTGGTCACCGTTGCATCAGAATTTTGCCTGTTGCAGAAGATATCTTTTCTGACATAATATTTGGAAACTACAGATTGAGTGTTAACCTTATATGCGCAAATACGACTTACATGAGACGTTCTTCTGAAGTGCTATGCACAATGCATTACGCGTTTTGCGCAGGTGCAGTACTTTCTGCCAACGTGTACTCTCCAAGCAGAGGTTTGTGTTTTGGGGGTATTTTTAGCGTGTTTTTGTGCTTTTTTATGGGGGTTTCTCTTTTGCACTGAATTTTTTTTCCCCACGTTGGGTTTGGTGGGAAAAAAAATTCAGTGCAAAAGAGAAACCCCAATAAAAAAGCATAAAAACACGCTAAAAATACCCCCAAAACACAAACCTCTGCTTGGAGAGTAGCTCAAAGCTTTCTCCAAACCCTGCCCGCAGTGCTTCAACATTGATGAAAGAGACAGTGTTTTAGTCCTTGGAAGAGTCAAACAGACAGCCTGATATCTAATGATGACAACATTGCTTCCATGGGGCACGGCCTGTTCTCAAGTAGAATAATACACACTGACATATAGCATACAGTAAATCCATCTATGGCCAGGGGGACTTCATTTTGCCTAAAGAGGGGGGGAGGCATTCACAATGCTTAAACTAAGTTAAAGTTTGTGATAAGTGCAGTTGTAAATGGTAAAGAGAGAAAATATGTATTGTAGCAACATTCTTTGTATTGCATAACCAATAAACCACCTTTAGGCATAACACAGTAAGTGAGCACGTCGGCAGAACGTACTGCACCTGCGCGAAACCCATAGTGTATTATACATAGCACTTCGGTAGAATGTCTCATATAAGGTTGTATTCAAGCATATAAGGTTAACATCCCGTCTGTAGTTTCGAAATGTTATGTCAGAAAAAATATCCTCTGCAACAGGCAAAATTCTAATGCAACGTTGACCAAAAATCCACCGCAAAGCGTGAAAATGTAGGGTTCTGCACAGGTGCAGTACATTCTGCCGACGTGCTCAGTAAGTGCACACTGTAAGGTTTGAACCACTCACACCGGGAAGGACCCCTTCTCTTTTTGATGGGGAAAGTGCGGTAGAATCTTTAACATGCTGGAGGTATGGCTCCCCTGAAACCAGGCTTTACATCCCATCTGAGAGAAAGTCCCCAGCCAAATATAGGTACTCGCTTTCCCCTGAGTCAAGTCAGGAAATGACTGTTAAGTGCCTTTCTCAAGGACACAACAGTGGTGCCTGCCAGGCATAGTTCTAGATCCGTTTGCTCAGCCTGACTTTGTTGAATGTGGTCCTGTCCTTGGTGCTGAATTTGGTGTTCAGCAGTAATTCTTCAATCTGTCCTCTGCAGCTATTCTTTTAGGTTCTGCCTGAGGGGGAAACTGGTGTCCTGACAACCATGAGTCTTTGTTCTGAATACAAGAATTGTAGTTAAGGAAATGAAGTTCAGCACCAAGGACAGCACCATGTACAACAGGCTCCACAAGCCATTATCGTCTAAAAATGGGGTAGGGAGTTTTTCCGACCAGCCTCGTAACCCCTGCTTCTCCTATTGGGTCAGTTAGTCCTCACTACTTGTGAGAAATTGGGCTGGTCTCAATCATGTTGATCCTGACTCAGGGAGAAGAGTTGCTGTTACAGTTCTACTCGGTACATGATGACCACTAAGTCAACAACAGAAATGCAGAAAAACTCACTTGTTAAGTTGTCTATTTGTTAACTGTGCAATATTTGTTTTTCTGTTTTTAAACACTAGCATACAATTCATTGCTACTTTTTTAGTTGCGCTGCCACATGCTAGAGATTGTACTCATTGATCAATCAATAAACAATTACTTATTAAAAAGTCTTTCAAGAACCAGAGTGAATACTAGGATAGAAATACTCTTACTAACTTTCCTTAGTAATACATTCTATGCACCAAACACTGAGAATATCTTCAATGATAAAAATGTCACTCTTCACATATCTGTATTATTCTCATGTACCAAGGACTTCTCGGCTAATTAACTTTGAGATAATTAATTTGCCCTTGAAGCAGTTCAGTTCATTTATCTTCAAAAGCGTCAACCAGGTAGTGACATTGCATTTTTCATATTGGAAATAATGATCAGAGATGTTTCTGCAGGGCTCAAAATTCATTTTTAGGAATATGTGCAGTGGTGCACCAAATATATAAAATTGGGTGCACAAAACAAAGAATGTCAGCAAAAACTAATTTTGTTTCATTTCTAAAGAAAAATACTACAACAATAATTTTATCATTTTTCTGATACTTGGATGTTAAGAATATGCTGTATACTTAAACAAGTTTATATGAAAAAAAACTATAAAAATACACCCACATAAAAATTGTACACATGCATCCAGTATTTTGAGCCCTGTTCAGTTTAATGTAGAATAATCTTATTTTTAAGGACAAAAATCAGGTGGAATTGAAAATATTGAGTTTATCCTGAATTGTTTTTAAAATCTTTCCAACTGATTTATTTTGATTCTGTGGACATTGCAAGATTTTTTCCCACTACATGCACCCCCCCACATGGTGACTTTTGGTTTGTCCCTTATGCAGATTAAATACAGGCTTGCCAGACAATAAACTTAAGGTATTATTTTCTTACCCATTTATTATGTATTAAAAACTTCAAAGCAAGCCGCTTTAATCTGCAATCTCATTAATCCCCTAGAAGAGCATTTTCTAGCCGGATTAAGCCTTTCTATTCACCGACATGAATCCAAACTATGAGATTATCATTCAACAAATTCCTGAGGGCTATTTCATTATAAGAGCAGGGCTCAAAATTCATTTTTGGAAATAGGTGCACTGGTGCACCCAACCTAAAGCTAAAACATTAGGTGTACAATATAAAACAAAGTACCTAATTACAGATCTTACTGTGAGCTAATTTCAAAATCTAAACAAGTACTAGAACAAAGATTTTGTTATTTTTCTGACACTTAGATGCCAAGAATATCCTGTATACTATCATAGATTCGATATGTACAAAAATACCTACAAAAATATTTGGGTGCACTGGTCACCCATGGAAAAAAATTGGGTGCACAGCTCCAAATTTGGGTGCAGTAAGGTGCACATGCACCCAGTATTTCCAGCCCTATAAGAGGGAAGGAATTGTGGGTATTTCACTTCAAAGGAAATACTGCAAGAAAAAAATAATCACTGAGAACCTCAAAGCATAAACAACATTGTCAGACTATGATTGATTGTGTTGTTTTGTTGTCGCTTCATATTAAAGATACAATCTGGTTCTGTGGTGTCAATTAAACACTAGAGTCAGTGTAAATTAGAGTTCTTTGTTTTAGATCCATCATTTTGTGTCGTAGGCTAAAAAGTCTAATCCTTTAATTCTCTGTCTGTTCACTTGTAGACTGACAATGCCAAAATGTTAAAAGAAACATTTGAGGACGAATATTTTACTATAGATTAATCATATTTCTATATATCTCATCTCATCTTAATTAATCTTAGAAGGTGAATACAAAAACAGAGAGCTTAAAACAGGAAAAAACTTGCATATGTCTAGTATTATTAATATTCCCTGTAATTATGTATCAAGGCGCATTACATCAGTTCAGTATTGGTGTTGCCAAATATAAGAAGTCATGAAAAATAGAACATATACATTGTATTGATAAGAGAGGGACTTCTTTCAACAGTTTGGCCCAGTTCTTTATTTTTCAAGGGCAGCAACAAGTTTATCTGTGGTGTGGCTACCATGGGCATAAATGTGGTCCAAATTTCATTCTTTAGTTCATTTACCATACATATAACATAAAGATAAACCTGTCTTGGTTATATGGAATGAATTTCATTTCATAGAAACAAAATATAATTACACCCAAGGGCATAGAACCAAGTCATCACTGCTCTTAAGGAGCTACTTTAAATTTCTTCTTTAAGGCTGGATTTCTTCATGTTGTCAAATGGTAAGAATCCAGACCAAGGACATTACGTTTAACCCTGTCTCTACCAAAGGGTGGCTATATGTACATTCTACATTGGTTACAGCATAACTAAGTTGTAAAAGGGTTAATTTGTTGCTGTTGCTGAAATGTTGATAGACAGTGTACAATTCGGAATTAAATTAGTTTTGGTAACAACTTTATAGTCACAATTTTCAGACAACTACTAAATGATGCCCTAACCGTTTATTCTCCCAATCAAAGAAATTAGGAATAGAAAAACTTCGAACGGTAGAAGTATATCACCAGTAGACCCCTGACATTATGTACGTGTAATAGGAGCATATTTCACAGGTTTAATGTTAAATCCTTCAGGCTATAATTGCCAAGCCATTGTCTGAGCAAGTGGATATAAAGGGCTGGAATTATCCGGGAGCCAATAACTATTTTTCTGTATCTTTTGTTGCTCCGTTCAAAATTAGGGCCACACCAATTTAATTTGTTGGTTCTCAGATTCGCCTCTTCTTTTTCTGATTTGCAAAAAAAAAAATTGATTCTGGTCCTGAATCAGCTGAAAATGCTCATGTTTTGCCCCCCAACAGTTGAGGAAAGTCCTTTTCTTCCTAGTTGTTACAGTTTTCCCATCTATCATTGCAGTGGTTTGATTAAAAGTTAAAATTCAATGTTTAAATTTTAACCCAGCCTTTTGTGTTGACTTCATGGCTCATTTTGTAGCATTTAAGCCTATAATAGGATGCCTAGACCTGTTTTTATTTTTATTTTTTCGCCCTGTCACTTCATATTTTTTCTGAAAAAATCAGAGAACCAACAAATTAAATTGGTGTGGCCTAAGCATGTGTTTCAAGCAGATCGACTGAAAATATGTGTCTTTTGTGGGGCATAAAAACATAATCATACATTTTTCTCTGTGTGTCCAGATATTAATGCTAAGACATTACAATCATAATAGCTGGCAGTCGTAATTACAGCAACCAAGCTGTTTGAGCCAGTAGCTAGCCTACAGCCTAATAATGCCTTTGGGGAGGACTGGGTTTGATAAGCCTATTTGTAGGGACAAGCCAGAGCAAATTAGTTCAACATTCCCCTCCTAGCTACACTGTCTTATAGTATACGTATTACTAAGTATTTAATTTATAGGACTCAAATGCCTGGAAGTAAAAAACCTTCAGTTGTTGTTTGAGCCAGTAGCTGTAGCCTACAGCCTAATAATGCCTTTGGGGAGGACTGGCCTGGGTTTGATAAGCCTATTTGTTGGGACAAACCGAGAGCAAATTAGTTCAACATTCTCCTCCTAGCTACACTCTTATAGTATATGTAAGTATTTCTTTTTTTTTTTTATAAATCATTCTTTTTATTGTTTCCAAAATTCACACAAAAGAAAGCATGGCACAACGAAACAAAATGAAACCACATGCATAACTACAAAACTAAATAAAAACCAGTAAACAATATAGATGATATGAGAGTGTTACAAAGTATAAAAAAAAAAAGTCAACCCTAATTACAATTATTTATTTATAATTTCTTCAAGGAGATGAAAGTAAGTATAAGTATACGTAAGTATTTAATTTATAGGACTCAAATGCCTGGAAGTAAAAAACCTTGCCATAGGTGTGGTAATGCACATAAATAGATAAACAAGATTCAAGCTGTTGCACTATCTGTAGTGTAAAATTATCTGGCCAGTGGAACAGATTTTGCAGAATGATTAGCGAAAATATACCCAGTTGAGTTTGACTGATAAAATGTGATATGCTATAGCTACTGTTACAGTAACAGTATGTCTCAATCTGATATTATAAGGGCTTAAAAGCATAAAATTCAAGTGTATTGAGATAATTTTTTTTAAAAATAATATCAGGCTAAAGAAAGTTTACTATACAACTAAAATAACATTATTATGGAAAGGTACATGTATCATTGGATCAGAATGCATCCATAAATCAAGTCTACATGTAACCATGAAATTTATCTAAGACAAGGCCAGGCACCCTGTCCCTATTTCCGCCTAATGAACACTTGTTCGGCTCATCAGTCAACTGTAACAGGTGCTACTGGCCCTTGACTGTAACACACAACAGGGCTGACCTTCAAACCGCAGGATCACGACAAAACAATTCATTCACAACTTTTTGAGACTTCCTGTTCAATAACCAACCTACTAACCAAACAACTAACTGGCTAGTAACCTCCTACTAACATGTCTTGGAAGACGAAATGAGAGAGTTAAGAAAATGCCAGCTGTAACTTTGTAACTCCTTATCTAAACGAACAGTCCCTCTCAGGCCCATGTACTTGTCAACTGTATTTAGTCACGGCTGTCCCAGGTCAGTTCTCCAGTTTGTTAGCTGTCCACGCCAGACAAACCATATTAGTCTCAACCCTGCACCGACATGCCCTGCTAACAGGCTGCACAACCTTGGGTTTATGGATAACAACCCCAAGAGACACCTAATCAGATACAAGGGCGAAAACAAATTAGGTCTTTTTGAGAATATGTAATACTATAACATCTGTGTCCATAAGATCACCAGGGTCCATAATATCGCCACCTTGAGAAATAGTGTTCTTAAAGATATTTTTACTGCAACATACCCTAGGTATGTACATTTGATGTGGGAAGGAGTGCGTACCAAAAGTATGTTGCAGTAAAAATATCTTTAAGCACACTGTTTCTTAAGGTGGCGATAGTATGGACCCTGATGATATTATGGACATAGATGTTACTGTCACGTCTTGAAGTTACTTTTTTTCTGTCATAAATACATATTAGCTATTGTACTAGGTTGTCAAAAATGATTCTACAATTTAAAATACTCAAGCTCCTTTCCTTGATTTTATGGATAACAACCTCGAGAGACACCTAATCTGATACAAGGGCGAAAACAAATTAGGCCTTTTTGAGAATATGTAATACTATACACGTCATAATGCATTATTGTAGGTTGTCCAAAATTATTCTACAATTGAAAATATTCAAGCTCCTTTCCTTGATTTTATGGATTAACAACCTCGAGAGACAGTTAATATATATATAATCTGATACAAGGGCGAAAACAAATTAGGCCTTTTTCAGAATATGTAATACTCTACACATCTTGAACTACTTTTTTTCTGTCACAATGTATTATAATAACTGTAGGTTGTCCAAAATTATTCAACAATTTAAAATACTCAAGCCCCTTTCCTTGATTTTATGGATTAACAACCTCGAGAGAAACTTAATCTGATACAAGGGCGAAAACAAATTAGGTCTTTTTGAGAATATGTAATACTGTACACCTCTTGAAATATTTTTTTCTGTCACAATGCATTATTGCAGGTTGTCCAAAATTTTATATTCTGCAATTTTAATGGTTAATTGTTTCATCTACAAATACTCGACAAGTAAAACTCTCTCCTTGCCTAATAGTACGTTAATTCTACTTGCAATTGATTATTTTCCTGCAATTGCAATTTCTAGCTAAGCATTCTGAATTCTAGTATACATTTGTACATTCTCATATTTAGTAGTTTCATGTCAATTGCGGCACACTGTTTGACCAATAAGGGCTCATGATATCTTCTTAATTTTGATAAGATATCATTATTGTCACTTGGATGCGGGCGGTGTAATGTATCGTTGTCCTGCTGTCAGGAGGAATAATACCTCTTTTGTTTAGAAATTAGGTCAAAACCAAAGCAAAAGGGGATGTCATCCATAGATTAAGACTGTGGCCGAAGATCAGGGAGCATGTGGTATTGGTACTGAGGTTGTGAAAGGGGTTTATGACTTTTACTATATAACATTACTGTACTAACTGAATGATTTTTAACTGGAGGTTAGTTTGAATACAGTGCCACGTATTCTGTTCATACAAAAAGTATTTAAGTTTTGAGTGATGTTACTCTCTGCAATGAAATTTGAGGGCCTTTTTATCATCATCACTGACAGTATTCAGCACAAAGCAAAGATAGAATACAGAAATCTTAAATCTAAAACACACACTTCTTTTTCTTTCTTCTTACTATCCTCCTATCGACATTATATTAACCAAAATCTGAAACTCAATATCAATATTTTAATTTCTTATGGTTCATTCCTAATGTTTAGATACAGTGTACACCTAATACAGATACTGTTTAATAGCGTTAAACACGTTTTATTGTCTGATTGCTGTTTTAAATTTTCTTGTATAGATCAAAACCTGCCAATTAGGAAACTTTTTCCACCCCACATCTGCTTGGAGCCTAGATGCTCGGGTAACGTATTCCGGATAAAACCAGTACATCAGTATTCCATCACATCGCCTGATTCCGGGTTACTCGCAGAGGTAAGGACTTTACGACGAATAAGCTGCAACAAAGAAATCAATTTTTACGAAAAGATCCGCCACGTTTTCACGTTCATTAAGAGTTCGTGACGGGTTAGAACGGTTGCACCAATTGGTATGATAAAACACCATCCCGCATCAATAAACGTCATCTACAACGTACAAAATAACCCCTTACGAGAATTATGTAGGTCAACCATCGACAGGGAAGGTCATTACAGAAATACACACGCGATACATACGTGACAGTCTGGGAACAATAATAATTTATATGTCTGTTGATTATTACTTTCTGATATCAATGAGTTGCGTATTTTCAGAGGAGGGTCGTATTCTGCTAAGCCGATGTTCAAGGTTAAAGAATTCATTGCCTGGATGCAAATATAACCTGTGATTTGCTGCTATGTCAAAAACAAGTCCCCAGCCAGTTTCTCTACACATGTAACGTTACCCAATATACATGTACAGTTTTCATTGAATGCAGGGCTCAAAATACCACCTGGGGCACATATTATGCATGTTAGTGCAGGTACGTAAAATTGGCGCTGTGCAGGTATTTCTGTTATCTATCTGCAACTAACCTGCACTGGGTCATGTACTGGGTATATGCGGGTTAGTGCAGGTAAAATTGGAGCTGTGCAGGTATTTCTGATGTCTACCTGCACCTAACCTGCACTGGTCCATGTACTGGGTATATGCATGTTAGTGCAGGTAAAATTGGCGCTGTGCAGGTATATCTATCTGCAACTAACAAGTTACTTTTTTATGTACTGGGTTTATACTCAGTAATACATGTTGGTGTATGTGGATTTTTATTTACGTACTGCATTGACCACCTATGAAGCGTAGAGGAAATAAATTGTTTCTGAACAGTTTCTACAAAAATGTACTATGATCCATGGTTCCTAATTTCTGAGTGGTGCAGGGAAAATTTGTCTGGTGCAGATAATTTTACAATGTTACCTGCACCAGTGTAGGTACATGTATGTAGAAAATACTATTTTGATCTTGGAAATTAATAATTAATCAGTGTTTTGATTCACATCAATAGCATAGAAAATATGTTAGATTTTATACCAGACAATATTAGCTTAATATGAGAGTAAACTGTGTAGAAATCTAAGATTAAACTTAATTACAAATGTTGCCTTTTTTACAATACAAAATGCAACTACCAATCAACTGTTATAGCACTTTTGTACTGACTTATATTTTGTACCTCAATTCCATAACACAGTACTCATGAGATACCACAAAAAAAGACTGTAACAATACTATTATAATTACAATCATCAACAGAATTGCAAAAACTCCAGCCAGAAAAATATCTTTAAAATCCCAGACAAAAACATGTCTGATTACAGTTTGTAACATACCATGCCCAAAACGAACGCCCTGAAGAAGACTTTCATTTATAGATCCTTAACAGTTTGGAATACTTTGCCACATGAGGTACAAGCAGCAACTAAGAGTAGGTTTAGGCAGGAGTTGTTAGAGCACATGCGTACATAGGCACATGTTGATAGGCACATGTGATGTTACTTTTAAATGTTAAGGTAAATGTTGTATGTAAATAACGTTGTAATGTTGATGTAGTGTATTTGTACTATTGTATCTTAACTCCAGGAAGATTAGCTACATACTTGATTTTGTACCAATGTCTTGTGTGTCGCTTAAATGGAGTTTAATGAGAAGTTTATTGCAAATTCATGCCCGGGGGGCTAATTGCAGACAAACATAAAAGAACAATGAAACGTAGTATAAAATAACTAAAATCTACATGATGAAAGGTAGTTGTCTAGAGCTATAGCTATGTCTAAAACTATGTCTAAGGGGTTTGACTTCTCTTTTTAAGACTATGGAAGACGTAATGTCCCACCTTTTCTAAAATTAGTGGGTTTTGGGAAGTTAAAAGAAGAATAGTTTTTTCTTGGTCTGTAAGTTTAGTAAAATTGGGATAAATTGTAGAAGTTTGAATAGTTAACTCATTTCGAGCGTTGCTATGAAAGGAACAATTTGAGATAAAGTGTATTTCGTCTTCCACAGCCTTTGCATTACAATATTTACAAATTCTTTCACATACAGGTAGCCTTCTATACCGGCCTCTCTCTATCTCCAAAGGATGGGCGCTAACTCTAATTTTGCTAATGGCTGAGCGCAGTTCGAAGTCTGCAAGATTAAGATATCGCTCTGTGTTGTACATAGTTTTACATTTTTGCATAAAATCTTAACTTACCACTATCAGTTGACATAGTATGAAAAAACGTTTGTATATGCATATCTGTAAGCCTCCTTCTCAGCATTTTCACAACATGTTCAGGATCATAATGTGAGTTTTCGGAATACCACAGAAAGGAGTATCCATTGTGATCTAATATGTCTTTAACACGTTGAAGTAAAGTTCGTCTACGGGTATTTGTCGGAAGGCTTTGTTGTAAGAGGATTGCATCCCTTTGAAGGGGGTGTGAAGTTGTATCTAATTGGATCAGGCGTAACCAGAATTTAACTACATATATACAAATATCTATATCTAAAGGGAATCTACCTAATTCTGCTCTACATGCGACATTGCTACTATTTCTAAAAACACCGAGAACATTTTTACAGAACTGGTTGTGTACATTTTCGATAGGTGAGGTATCATGTTGCTGTTCAGTCCCCCATATTTGACATCCATACAATAAAATCGGTTTTACACATGTGTCAAAAATCTTTAGGAGGCTACGTGGTAAGACTGATGAACGGATAATAGATTTGAAACTATAAATGGCTTTGCGTGCCTTCAGTGATAGCTGCTTTTTAGTTAGGGTGAAGCTACCTGATGATGTAAGGGTTAGGCCTAAATAGCAGTAGGAGGTAACGTTGTCTATTGTATTGTTTTCAAAGTAGAACTTTTGCTTTGGAAATGAACGACCTGCTTTGTTAAAAATAACAACTTTAGTTTTTTTCAAATTTACTTGGAGTTTCCATTTGTCGCAGAAGTTACTTAATCTATCTATGGCCGATTGTAGACCTTTGTCTGATTCTGAA
Organism: Branchiostoma belcheri; assembly: GCF_001625305.1. Taxonomy (NCBI): domain Eukaryota; kingdom Metazoa; phylum Chordata; class Leptocardii; order Amphioxiformes; family Branchiostomatidae; genus Branchiostoma; species Branchiostoma belcheri. The sequence goes on along the minus strand of NW_017803490.1, from coordinate 6,390,002 downwards.
AGTATTACAACATCATCGGCATACAATAAACAAGAGACATATAGATTATATAAAGAAGGTGGCATACATTCTGAATTATCTAACTCTTTCACTAAGTCATTAATAAATAAATTAAAAAGGGTGGGGCTCAAGTTACACCCCTGTCGGACACCTTTGTCTGTCACAAATGGCGGTGTAAGGCCAGATTTTGTTTTGACGCAAGTTTCTGGTTTACAATATAAGCATTTGATTAATTTATAGAAATTCCCCCCTATTCCCGAATTTAGTAATTTGAAACGGAGACCTTCTCTCCAGACAGTGTCAAATGCCTTTCTAAAATCTATGAAACATGAGTAAAGGCGTTTGTTGTTATGGAAATATTTTGTAATTAGCGAGTCTAAAACAAAGAGATTATCATTTGTACTGAAATGTTTTCTGAAGCCGGCCTGGTTGGGGGAGATTAGTTTATTATCATCTAAAAAAGTTGTTAGGCGTGTATTTAAAATTGATGTGAATAGTTTTGCTAGGCAGCTGGTGACCGAAATACCCCTGTAATTACTAGGGTCATCTTTTGGTCCGCCCTTATGAAGGGCAACAATATGACTAGTGCACCAGTTCTGGGGGAAATATCCAGAGGAAAGAAAAAGATTAAATAGTTTGGTGAGGGGCTTGATAAGAGTGTGAGGAGAGCACTTTAACATCTCGTTAAGAATTAGATCGCTACCTGAGGCTTTTCCATTTTTAAGGCTAGAAATTGCTTTAATGATCTCATTACTAAGAATTGGGTTGTCGAGGGGGTTTTCTTTTAAATCGTTCTCTAACTTTAATAATTTGTTTTTTATTTCCATTTCGAAGCTGCTGGGTGATATTGAAACGTTGGGGCCGGGGGTGGATTCTTTACCATAAAGGTTTTTGAAGTGTGAATGGAGTTTTTCATCAGAGATTAGTTCTTGTGTATTTATATTACTAGTGCTGTTGGATTTGAAGTCTTTTAGAAGTGACCAAAATGATGAAGGGTTGTTGTCAGAGTAAGAGTTGAGTTGTTTTAGAATATTATTTTTGAAGTCTTTTTTGGTTTTGCGTATAAGTCTTGTGTACATTTTTTTCTTATTGAAATAGGAACCTCTGAGGGAAGGATTGCGAGGGTCTTTCGAGAGTAGTCTACCTAAGTTTTTTAGTTCTTGTCTGGCCGATGCGCATGATTGGTCGAACCATCTTTTTCTACTCTTTTGTTTCTTGCACTGCTGTTTTCGTTTTTTTGTTATGCGCAAGGACAAAGAATTTCTTCCGGCCTCCTGCAGCGGGGTTATAAAGTCCTGTAACGCAGTGTCTAAAGATTCTGGTGTCGACTGGTAATTATTATGCATAAATTTGTTAATTTTTGATGAGAACAATGTTGAATTGATTATTTTGACAAACTTTTCTTTTGAGTCTGTATTCCAGATAAATTTATGAAAAGGCCGTGTTGGTAATTTAGATTCACTTTGTTTAGGTAAGTTGGGGTTGTTCTCTAGCAATAAAGAAAGTTTGCAGTGGTCGGAAAATGGCGATAACGTGTGAACATGAAAGAACGTTGTTTTACGGAGTAGGATGGTTTCACTTGCTAAAACATAATCAACAACGCTACAACCCTTAGGTTGGTAGCATGTTGGCTTCCCAAGGAGGTCGCCGGGTGTTCTACCGTTTAATATTCTAAGTTTACTGTTAATACAAAGATCTATTAGATTTTTTCCAAATGCGGAACTTTGACCATCATCCATGCTAGCCCTGGGGAGGGGGTGATCAAAATTATAGTCTATGGGCAGCGTTTGTGTGTCTAAAGGAGAATCATCTATTATATAGTCGTTTAGGGTTCCTACTCGCGCATTTAGATCGCCTCCCACCAGTATTTCTCCGAAATTGCTAAAATGTGAAATTTCATTTTCTAGAACGTCAAAAATATCATAAGTTCTATTGGTGTGTATGGTAGATCCGAGTGGACTTATATATACAGAGGCCAAGTAAATGTCTTTATCATAATTAAACAATTTTCTATCCAATTTTACCCAAAGAATGTCTTCGCTTTTACTTTCTAACTTTGTAACGTATGGTTTATATTGTTTTTTAAACATGAAAAGAATGCCACCTGAGTTTCGCCTGGCCTTTTTTGATTTGATTCTAGTGCTACTAAAATATAAATAATCTGGAAATGATACCTCACCTTTGTGCCACGTTTCCAATAAAGAAAAGAAGTCAAACCCATCTAGTTGGCTAGTGAATTCTCTATCATCTAATTTGCTACCGAGTCCATGGACATTCCAAAATCCGATGGAAATGCCAAAGTTTCTTTGAATAATTCTATGAACTGTCTTTGTGTCCGTGATCCGATGCGGAAAACACATGATAATCCGGAGCCACGGGGTCGTTCATTGAGTCTGAACCTTGAGCCGACTGTACGTCTCTACCAGCTTCTTTCCGAGCCGTAGTAGGGGAATGGAGGTGGCGCGAACCAGCTGGGCGGCGGCCTGAAGATCGCTGGAGTCCCTCCGTACGCCTCTGCTGGGGAGGGCCATTCCTGCATCCATCGGTCAGGTGTCGGCGTAGGGCGATTCCTCGGGGCAGGGGCGTTCGGGCCGTTTGGAAAGGCGGGTGGGGCGAAGTATTGACGATTGCCAGGTACAAACGCCTTCTGTTGTGGTGCACTTGCCGGTCTATGTCCGTTTGGAGGCACTCCAGGAGAAGACTTAGGCTGGCTGTAGGGAGCATTACTGTTCCCGTATGGGAAGGGAGATGGGTTAGCTCGTCCACCGTACCTAGTTTGTCGGTACTGATCTGGCTTGGCAGGTCCGGCATAGCTTTCTCGCCTGGTAGGTTTGTTATTAGACGCTTGTCTCCCCTGGTTGTACAGAGAGGCAGTGTTGCTGCGACCAGGGTTGACTTTGTTACTGCGACCATGGTGGCGTCTAGCGTGGTTCTTGTTCGATGTAAGACCCAGGGCGTTTGTTGCCTGCCTTTTCAGGTTGAATGCCAGGATTCTAACTCCATCGCTGTTCAGATGATATCCGTCTCTTTCAAACATGTTGGGGTTGTATTCGCCATCAGACCACATCTGTGGATGGTTCACGAAAACAAGTGAATCGTTGGACTTACACATGCCTTCTACATGCTTGTTTATTGCTGTGATGTCCTTATTCAGGTTGGGTCGATAGTTCGAGTCCCTTCTCGGGGGCACAGCGGAGATCACGATCTCGGCTTCTGGGAATAGTGACCTTGTGGTGCTCACTACCAGTTCTATCTCGGAGATGACAGTTTCACTTGACTTTGCGATAACGTCGTTGGTGCCCATGTGTAGAATCACGGTGTTTGGCGTGATGTCTTCCTTAGAGATAGTTTCCATGACTGTTGGTGCTGTGAATAGGTTCGGAGACCAGTACGGCATGGGGATGTCTGCGGTGGGACACAGCAGGTGAGGTTTGAGTTTATGTGCGTTTGAGTCTCCTATGAGCACAACTCGCTTTTGCTTCTGGGTT
>NW_017803490.1:6354492-6385856 GCF_001625305.1 Branchiostoma belcheri | reverse complement strand
GTATTGGCCAGGGTTTGATTCAAATTCCATCAGGGCCCTTTGTAATGCTTCGCACTTCGCGGGGGAATCTGACAGGGAGGTGTCACCTTCTGACTCAATGGCAGCGGCCCTGCGTGCGCCTTTTGTCTCCGTGGTGTTGTCAGCATTTGCATTAGACAAGTTGTCAGTTTTTGAGATGCCGGTTGCTTTCACTACTGTTGTGTCAGACATTTTGTTTTCATGTGAAGGGGTGACTGACGATTTGGCTCTTGGGACATGACAATTTATACAATGGTACATTTCCTCAGTGTCTCTCAAGAGAGATTGGGTGGCACTGTCAAGACCAGTACATTCAAAGTGGGTCCAACTGCTACAGTCACTACAACCCACGAATTCATCACCTTCCACTTCCTGCTTGTTACACACGACACATTTTGTGACTGTTTCTTCACACAGTACGATCTGGGGGCGGTCGGTTTTGTTCGTGATGACTTTCTCTTGGTAGTCGCACTTTTCAGCAATGTCTGACAAGACCATATCTTGCAGTATGTTGTAGTGGGAAACTAGCCATAAGATGTAGCCCGTGCCCTGTATGAGAAGCTTACATGTGTCGTAGATAGTGATGTGCAGGGAACCGATCTCGCTTCCAAGCCGTAGATCGGCGTCGGTGAACGTAGTACTAAACTGGACACCGTTGGTTCCTCTGTCAGTGCCTTTAACTCCATAGTAAGCCTCACACACGACCTTCCATGATGAGACAGAATCCTCAGGAATGTGTACTGTCAGACAGGAAGTGTTGTGGGTTGCGGAGTAACGTTCTAGGTCACGTAGGTAGTCTGGAGTTTTGTGCCGATGGTTCTCGAGGTAGGAGAGAAAGTCGATGCTCACCTTTTTGAACTGGTCACCGGTCTTGGAAAACTTGTAAGTTCTCCTCTCAGCGGGCTTCAGCTTCTTCACAAACTCGCGTTCCTGGTGATACTCCTGGATGAACGTGGTGTATGATCCAAGCGCGTCGGAGTATGTCACCGATTCCGTTAGCTGCAGCGTGTCTAGGGCTCCATTGTTCTCCTGTAGGGAGGGGGACGCGGCGGTCGCCATCTTGGACGCTTGTTGTGCTCTAGACGATGTGTCAAACTAACAAGTAACGAAAACTAGACGAAAACTACGGAATACGTGCTTTTTAATAAAGCACATAAAGCACCATATTTTATTTAACCTTCAAAATGTCACAGCTGCTTATGCTGGTATTAATTGGCCCTGACATTGCGAAGGGTTAACAAGACCAAAATTGAAATTGAGCCCTGACAGTTTCGATCATTTGTTGGCTCCGCCCACCGAATACATAATTTGATATCTAGGTCACCTACTAACCTTACAGATCACCCCATAACATTATCTATACCCACACCAATCAATACCTGACAAAAATTCTCTCGCTTCAAAGCAAGCCACGAAATAATGACATCTAACACTGTAGGCTATGGGTCTATTTTGAATTCACAACATCTTGTTTTTATGATTGTTTTATTAGCCGTGTGATGTGACCTGGATGGTGCGTTATGTTTCTTATGTTTCTTGCTTTTCCCAAATGTGTAGTTTTAGCGTTCCTATGGGTTTGCCGTTAGCGCGCAGAGACGTACAAAATAGCTGCATAAAACCAAGACGGGCTTTCATGGATTTCTAGGTCACGAAACATTTCAATTTATGTTCTGAGTTTTAGGATCCATCCCTCTGTGCATGTTTTTGTAGAATGTTACACAATTTTTACATTAAACTAGAAAGGTAACATTTGCAAGCAAATGCATAATGTTTACCTTTGCATGTGGTCTGCTCTGTTAATTCTTACTCAAACACAATCGTACAAATCCTTCCTGTCATGAAATTACAACATGATGTAACCCAACACGGAGAAGAAGAGAAGAAGAAGAGGAAACGGAGCAAAAACAATATGTTAGATTAGCAACTTTTATGGAAATAATCTGAGGGATTCATGATCAGAGAGTGAAGGTTCAAGCCCCGCTTGGGTATGGGAAAGGGGTGGCATGAGACCTTTAGGATAGGGGTGTATAGCCTATAAGTGTATGGATCGGAGGAGCTTTGGGCATAAGCTTAAGGCATCAAACCTCTGCTCGTAAAAGAACCCAGCACACGTATCAAGAAGAGTAGGGCTGAAAATCTGAGCCATAACATAGCCCTAACAGCTAACTTGAGAAAGCATCATGCTTCATCTCAATTAAGAGTGACTACTTGTATTACCGTTTTACCTTTCAGAATTTTCTATGTTACCATCCATCATTTAAAGATCTCTAAATCCCCTCACTATTAAATACCACTATGAATTAAGCATAAGCCAGTAAACAAGATAATCCTTTTGAACGGAATGATCAATTTGGAAGATTAGACGACAACAGTCACAACACTAATAACCAACAAATACAGTAGGTAGTCTGTTTTTGATTGATCATTTATTTGTCTCCAATGATGAGAAATAGAAAACTTTTTCATTGCTGCAACAAAAATTCATCAATCTGCTACAATTCATATTCAATACAATGTTACAAGGCTGACGGAGTTAGCTGAAAATTTAGGTTATAAGTCCCAATTTACATAGTATTGGAAAGAATATTTTGCCTTTTTGTCATAATGAAGTATACCAACACAGATGAACTTTCATGCTAATTAAGTAATGTTTATAGAGATAGAAAAATTAGTAAAAACGAAGTGGAGAATTGCAAGATCAAACATCCACTTTAAAATTCATCGGCAATGTACACAACTTCCCTTCCTTTATTGACACTTAACAGTACCGCAAGACGAATTGCATCGTCAAACCCCAAAACGAGCCTGAATACATTTTTGCAAATTGGCCCGGTGTCGGAACAGCTTGTTAGAACTAAGATATATGGGTCGAATGTGACAAAATAAGTGTGTGTTATATGTGTATGGCTCATTACGTCCAAACTACTACATGTATTAAGATTACGTACTACCGTTGAAAATTGTTAGAAACCGTCTTGAGGAAAGAATGACAGAGTGGACGGATTGTTTCCAATCCCTGGTTTGACAGAAAACTCTTTTGATTGCCTCATTATTTTGGTTTTGTCGACTATGATAAGCTGAAGACATATTATTTTCCCCGTAGCTACTTCAGAAATTGTCATGTCTGTTTTTTGTAATGATGTTCTATGGAGGTTTGGCAAATGAGCTACATGTATCTTGTTTGAGATGAATATTATAAACTTTGTTGTTCTACTGGAAATTTCCAAACATTCAATTCATGACGTGTACTATAAATACAGAAGAATCATTCCTCAGCTAGCAAATAGTTTTTTTTAGATGTACAACTGTAAAGATGACCAAACACAACAAATTTTTGAGAAAAAATGGCATTATTCTAGTTGAAAAGGCTTTCAGGTCTTTAGAAAGAAATGAGGTCCCACTCTCATGCTTGGTTTCCCTTTTTTGTAGTTATGAAGTGTAAAAATTCAAAAGAAATGGATCAAAAACTGACGAAAGACCATTTTTACAGAAGTAAAACATTAATTTCTCAAGTCTAGCGGTAGATGAAAGAGATGTTATTACCAGTATACCCAGGTAATTAAAATTCCACACAACAGTTAATCTCATTTCACAGGCTTTGAGTATGAAATACCAACTGTCACACTCCTATACTGCCAGTTTTCATGTATATTAAATGTATGTCTCTAACCTAACTTGTGCCTATAACTGCAGTGTTGTTATGGTCTAGTGGCTAGCAATATGTCACAATTCATGGCACTTGATATATTTTATAGTCAGTACCAAGGACAGGGAAATACAGTCAGCACCAGGGACAGGGAAACACAGTCAGCACCAGGGACAGGGAAACACAGTCAGCACTAGGGACAGGGAAACACAGCACCACGGACAGGGAAACACAGTCAGCACCAGGGACAGGGAAACACAGTCAGCACCAGGGACAGGGAAACACAGTCAGCACCAGGGACAGGGAAACACAGTCAGGGACAGGGACAGGGAAACACAGTCAGCACCAGGGACAGGGAAACACAGTCAGCACCAAGGACAGGCAAACACAGGAAAAAATGAAAGATAAATAAATTAAAGGCTTTCAATTTTCTTTGCAACAGCTATGTTTTACTGTTTTTGGTTTTAGTGCATTTGGTTTTAGTGAAATAACAACATCTTCTAGAATCAAAGTATACAGAAATGAAAAGTGTAAAATTCAATTATAGAAATTGAAATAAAATGGCTTGCCTATGCCTTACAGAAAAAGGCCACACAGGCTCCCTCAAAACAGTACCAAAATTAGCAATATTAAAACTCGCCCTGGGGCCTGCAAGAGAGGCTAGTGCTCTTAAATCATGACAGCAACATCCGGGTAAGCAGCAATTTGCCCATCTCTCCTGGACCATCATTCCATGTTATGTGAAAACACTTTTCTGCACTGTTGATTTACTGTATAGTCCATAAGTCATATCCTGTTGAATAAGTGCAGGACCTGTAATCTCTTTGTTTGGGAAACACTGTTTTGTTTTGTATACAGTGAAGAAATGAAGGGTCTGTTGATGTATTGCATGTAATTTACATCCAGGATTAGCAAATTTCGCCTCAGGTACTCAAGGATCAGATGACTTTTTGGGAATCACTCAGAACATGTGTCAGTTAGAAAAATTGAATGGTCAAGCCATACTTTTGTCATTACATGTAGTTTTGTATCTTACTGCCTCGAAGATGTATCAGTGATTTATAAAGAAAAAAGCTCATTTTTTGGTTGTAGCAGCTTGAAAACTGTCATCATAATTGCCCCTCACAAAAGATGATTTTCTGCAAAAATCCTCAAAACCCATCTTATTTTGCTGAATTTTAATTTCATGTCACTTTTTTTGAGAGCAAAAAATGTGAAAATTCAAAATCAAACACCTAATTACAACTCTCTTAGTGCATATCATTCCCTCCTCCTGTTTTCTCCCTCTTGCTCCTTTTTTTCTGGAAAAACTTGCAAGAAAACATGTGGTCTAGCCTTATGCAAGCAGTTCGGATCACTAGATGGCATCTCGTATCCTCAATAGCAGGACTGTTCTGTCTCAATTCTACTAAATCTGCACATCCTAATGTCATAGTTACACCGAATCTGCAAAGGAAAATGCGGTGCTACATATATGTAGGTCATGGGTTGCTGAGCCGTAAGCCCACTACAGTGCAGGCATCTCAATTTGATGGACCGTTGAGCAAAAAGCTGCAAATGGTTCGTACCAAATATAGCGGGGGGAAAAAACGGGAAACAAATTACTCGGACAAAGGTTGGAAATGAAACTCCAATCAGTTGCCATGGCAACAGCAGTCCATCTTTCCTACCCGCTTTCAAAGCTGGTTTACTTGAAACCTAAAAGTTCATGATCGTGACTTATGTGCAACTTTAAAAGCATTCAGTGCGTTGACTTGCCAGCTAATGCATACCTCTGTGTCACAGACCCCACAGCAGTATAATCAAAACATGGATACTACTGCTAGTAATCGTTTGTACAACATTCATAGTTATTACTTTTCTACTGTCAAACAGTTGGAGAAAGAAGTTAACAGGTAAATACATGATGGTTGTAGAAACTACAATACAACTACAAATGTTCCATCTTCTATCTAACCTAACAATTCATATGACCAAATATCTTTGACCTAATATCTTTGGTCATATGAATTGTTCAATTGGAGGTGGATGCAAACTTTTTACTTTAAAACCAGAATGGCACCCAGGCTATTGCCACACAACTTTTCCTATTAAGTCAAATACATCTTATCAAATGCATATTTGAGTCTCTAACTCCTTGTTTCTTGGATGCAAAATGAAACCTTCCATCTTATCAAGCTAATTACATTTTTGTACATATATTAGACTGTTCCTGTATGACTAGTTAATGATACGTTATGATATATAGTCTGATATACATTGTAATCTTGAAGCATTATTATTATCTATTGTCTACAGGGAGCTAAAGATGCATTACAATGAAATTGCTGTCATATATACACATTACACAATGAATTATGACTTCGTTATATTTCAATAAGATTGCATAATTCTTTGGAAAACTCTTGGTAGATTTCTATTGAATTTTATGGAATTGCTCATAAGTTTGATTCTGTTTCATTTTTGCTATTGGAAGATTAGAAATTTAAAGAATTTAAAGATAGCTCAGTGTATAACTGTATGGCTTGTGTGGAAGAAACTTATATTCATTACTTGTACAAAATAATTATGGTATAAAACCTTGTATCTTTTTTTATATCAGACTGGGAAAAAGTTTAAACTGACAGATTTAGATTGATACCATTTTCCACCTATGACCTTGTTTAAGCAACCATGTCACTTTCAGGTTGTCCGTTTTGCATGCAGCCGACACCTACTACATTTTTCTCCCCTTCCTTCCCACAATTATCCCTTGATTGACTTCGATCAATTTCCAGGAGGTGAAACAGAAAGGCTCATCACTAAGCCTGTAGCTAATGTCTGGAGCTGGGGATTGAGTCTTGGGTGATGGGAAGTGTGACGTGCATGGTAATGTACCAGAGAAACTAGAAAGGTAACATTTGCAAAGTAAATGCATAATATTTACCTTCGCATATGATCTGCTCTGTTAATTCTTACTCAAGCATATTCATATATACCAGCATGTATTGTCAGACAGGAGTTCCTCCTGCTATAAAATTGCAACATGATGTAACCTAACACTAGTTACCATGGTAACAGACATCTGGTTTAGGTCATTGACCTTATTTGTTTGGAGAAGAAGAGGAGGAGGAGGAAGAAGAAACTGAGCAAAAACTATATGTTTCCTTTGGTAAACATAATCAAGGCCACTTATTCTAACTGATTTTCTGTTACCAACAATAATTTGCTTTAATTTGTTTGGCCTTTCTAGACTTAACGAATTATAATTTTCTTCATTGTAAGGTTTAAAGAACAATTGTAGCATTCAGCGGTAGAATTAACCATCTTGTTGCCTACAAGTGAATGCAGAGGTTTTCCCAATAACCTCCACTGAGAAGTCATCACATACTCTAGCTCACAGATTTTCTGTTACCAACAATAATTTGCTAAACAAGTTGATAATGATAACGAATGATAACTTTCTTCATTGTGCAGTTTAAAGAACAATAATTGTAGCATTCAGCAGCAGAATTAACCATGTTGCCTACAAGTGAATGCAGAGGTTTTCCCAATAACCTCCACGGAGAAGTCGTCACTGATTCTTACTGATGTTGTTAAATAATTTGCTTCGTTAATGATCATGAATGATAATTTTCTTAATCATGAGGCTTAAAGAACAATTGTAGCATTCAGCGGTAGAATTAACCATCTTGAACGGATTCTGATGCAACTTGAGACTGTATTTTAGTCTCAAGATGACACTTTTTGTGGATCAGTACCTAGCGTAGGGTATATCTGTCCTATCTCCCACTATAATACAGGGTTTTGTAGTCTTTACCCTTTATTTGTACTTGTACATAGCCATTTCACTGACTGGCATTCCTTGGCTGGAATTCCAGCGGCGCTGCAAAACACTGGCTGGAATTCCAGCGGCGCTGCGAAACACTGGCGCTGCGAAACACTGGCTGGAATTCCAGCAGCGCTGCCCTGGCTGGAACTCGGGCAGCCCTGCCCACACTGCTTTCCTGGCTGGAATTCCAGCGGCCCTGCCCAACACTGCTTTCCTGGCTGGAATTCCAGCGGCACTGCCCAACACTGCTTCCCTGGCTGGAATTCCAGCGGCCCTGCCCAACACTGCTTCCCTGGCTGGAATTCCAGCGGCCCTGCCCAACACTGCTTCTCTGGCTGGAAATCCAGTGGCCCTAACCAACACTGTTTCCCTGGCTGGAATTCCAGCAACACACTAGTAGTCTTCTTTTAGAAATGCAACTCACAGCATGACCAAGAAATAATACTTTCAAGTCAAGGTGTCTTTTAATGTAAAACTTAACAGTAGATAAATGGAAAAAATGGTGTTGTGTGGGAAGGCATGCCTGGGTATTTTCCAGTCACAAATCCAAGCAAAGTAAAGTCACTTCATGACAAAATGACTACAATACAAATGAAATTAAAAGTTCTGCCTGAAACATATGCATGAGCATTAACAACAATTTTAGATAAAAATCCAAGTAGTCTTAAATCTCATCAAACTCTTACGCTTACACAATATGAGAAATGGGTGCAGTTTAACACAATTGTCACTTTCCACAATGCTTAACATGATACATACATCCATTTGACTGACAAATGTCTGCCACTTCAAGATTTAATGGCTTTAAAACATACAGTATACATTTGTATCAGACAAGTTAAGACTTAATTGTTCACTTGTTATTCCTACGTCTATTTAAGTATCATTCAAAGGTTTGAGTTTGACTGCATTTTTCTATTTCAAGAGTTTCGAACAGCATTTCTGACAAGGTGGCTTGTTGAGTGCATAAACATAGACACCGAAAGAGTATACATGTACATGTACTTACAACAGTGATCACAAAGTTGGTTTGGGAAGACATGATTTTACTTCTGTGCCAGTAACCCATGGAGGTCTTTCACTTTCTTCTCTATGTCCTCCGGCATTTTTTTCGTTCCAAGAGGGAACATATGAAACCAAACCTTTGCTACCACCTTCTTTATACTGCACACTGTTGTATCATATGGGCTTACATCCCACGCTTTCCCAAATCCACCTGATAGGAACTTTACTGTGGCATTTGCCCGTTTAACTTCCATTACCACAACTAACCACGGCTCCTCGGCGACGTACTGCTTTTTCCCCGGGTCGACAACCACAATGTCCCCTACTTTCAGGCTTGGTATGTCCAGCCTAACATCCTCGAAGTAGGGCTCACTGTGGTCGATGGCTGCCTGCTGGAGTGCTACACTTGCTGCCTGGTACTGTTTTTCTACACCAGTCATCTTCCCGCTTTGATTCTTCCTTTCTGTGTGTGAAACAAACAGAAATGTAAATGTACCAAGAAAATAATATTGCACTAAAATGCCCTACTTGCAAGCTTAGCTAATTAAAAAGGATTTTACAGTCTTCATCACTCTCTCCTTATAAATCAAAATGAATGATCTATCCAAAGCTTTTTCGGTTGTGCAGTCCCCCCTTTAACAAACCAATAAAACTACAGCATCAAAAATTGCCTTTTTATTACGTAATAAACCAGATAAAACAGTACATAATCCCTTTTGCAATAGGGAAGTGAACAAATTATTCAACACAGTCAAAACATTACTCATTACAAATCATCTTGTCTATAATAGTGCAATGAACCCTAGCTCACCTTTGGCTGGGGACGACGCTGTTCCTGGAGTGGCACTGGCAGATTTCCTTTTTGCTGGGGACGACGCTTTTCCTGGAGTGGCACTGGCAGATGTCCTTTTTGCTGAAGACGACGCTGTTCCTGGAGTGGCACTGGCAGATGTCCTTTTTGCTGAAGACGACGCTGTTTCTGGAGTGGCACTGGCAGATTTCCTTTTTGCTGAAGACGACGCTGTTCCTGGAGTGGCACTGGCAGATGTCCTTTTTGCTGAAGACGACGCTGTTCCTGGAGTGGCAGTTGTCCGCCTCTTTTTTGCTGGGGACAACCCGGTCCCTTGAGTGGCAGATGTCGTCCTCCTTTTTGCTGTGGATGAGGTGGAAGGTTTACATGTACCTGTTGCAAAATTGTAAATGATAAATTTAAGGCAACATTTGTGAATACTAGTAGTTAACATCAAGTCACATAAGTGGCAAGGTAGTCTCGTAGTCACGGTTGTTGAATCTGACAATTTAAGACACTAAGACACGGCGGTCTGCTATGTTTATGCCCTTGGTAAAGGCACTTAAAGCCTATTACTTACTTTTATTCGAGAAAAAAAGACTTTGCTTTAGTTAGAGATGTCCATTCAGATTGAATCGGGCACATTCTAATAACCCATCACACTTTTAAAATTATAACAAGTAAGGGTCTCTAATTTCCAGTGTACATGTAAGTGGGTCAAACCTTACAGCCTTAGACTTTGGATACAAACAGCATTCAAGTGTCAACAAAACTACAAGCAATACACTTACAGCACTATTTAGTGTACACATCAATATAATATCACTGTGTTGACATTACCTGATAAGCATGACTGTAGTTGTTCTGCTGTGAAGATTCTGGTCTTTCCCCCACTTGTCACCTCCATACACTTGTACATCATTTTTCTGCTTCCTTGTTTTAGCTCAATGCAGTTGCCAGTAAGTGTCATCTGACACATGTCCTGTTTATTGAACAATATGTAACATTTATTAATAATTTGAATTAATCTGCCTTAACTGCAGGTAGCTTGAAACAAAGCTATTGTTGAGGTCTAAACAGAACGATTCATTTGAATGTATGTTATCATGTAAATTCACAATATTAATCGATTTAACATGTTGCTGTGTCCAGCTAAATTGAAAAAGTAGGTAAGCCAATAGTATGTCCAAACCTGAATGTCATACTAGCATTTAACTTGGCATGAACAAACTTAATATTTGTGTAGTCCAAAGTTTGCTACAGCACATGTATAACTACAAATAACATAAGCTAGTCTCACCATCCCTTTCTGACCCTCAGCTTCTTCAGCTGCCTCCTTAAGGTGTTTTCGAGTGACTGGATGTTCTGCAGTTGCCTTACACAGCAACCTGTAGATGTCCTTCTCCGACAGCCCTTGAATCCACTTGAAATTGGATGCTTTGAGGTCCTGCCCCCGAGCCTTCTCAGCTTTGAAGAACAGCATGGCCAGCTTGTAGCATCGGGGGCTGAGCTGGGCAAGCCTCAGACGCAGTCTGAATGTATCGAACTTCTTTTTCTGGAAAAAAATTACAGATTAGGCAAGAGCCATGAATGTGGTGTAACATTACATGCACATTATCATGAAAGTTCATCTGTGTTGGTAGTCACATGTTTAAAGTTAAGACTTTTGATCCAACACAAGGTGCAAAAGTCTTGGCTGACATACTTTCTCCTTTGGTTGGCAAGTCCCTCCATCATATTGTGAACTCCCAACATTTTACGGAGCTCATAAAAGACCAACGTGTAGAAGAGGACGAGGAACTCAGATCCTTTGATGTTACAGCCCTGTTTACCTCAGTTCCTATTGATAAGACTTTGGATGTTATAGCAAGTAGACTCCAGAACGACACCACACTAGCACAACGTACAACTCTTACTCCCCAACATGTTGTAAGCCTCTTAAAGATCTGTTTGAAGTGCACGTACTTTGTACACAATGAAGTGTTTTATCAGCAAATTCATGGTGCAGCAGTGGGTTCTCCAGTCTCTCCCATTGTCTGTAACCTTTACATGGAACATCTAGAACAGTTGGCTATTAACACTGCCCCCCACCCCCCACTTTGGTGGTATCGTTATGTTGATGACACTCACACGAAGTTGAAGAAAGTACATGCACAGGAATTTACAGACTTTCTGAACAGTTTAGACCCAGATATTAAGTTTACTACGGAGGAGGAACAGAACAGATCTTTACCCTTTCTTGACACTCTTACAGTGATACAGGAGGATGGGTCACTTAGGATTTACCGGAAACCCACACATACGGATCAATACCTAAACTTTGACTCTAACCATCCACTTGACCACAAACTAGGGGTGATTAGGACTCTATTTCACAGAGCCAACACCATAGTGTCAGATCCACAGGATTTAGAGACCGAGAAGTCCCACCTGACCCGAGCATTAAAAACTTGTGGCTACCCCCAGTGGGCCATCAACAAAGAGACCTGCCCCAAACCACCCAACACCAAACCCTCAGCAGGAACAAAGTCCAATGGGTTGGTAGTCCTGCCATACATCAAGGACTTGTCTGAAGCTCTCAGGAGCCTCCGAGGATTTTCATTTCCCACGGGATGGCAACTTGTTTCAAACAAACCACTACTTTAAGACACATTCTTGTTGCGGCCAAGGATAAAACCCCTAAAGAGAAGAAGTGTGGTGTCATCTACCACATCCCCTGCCAGGGCAAAAACAACAGGGGGCCCTGCCAGGAAACTTACATTGGGGAAACAGAGAGGTCTCTAAAAGCCAGGTTTCAAGAACATACACGGCCTAGCTCTGCCAGTTCGGAGGTGTCTCAACACATTCACATAGAGTCACCCGGACACTATGTTTCACTTGACACTGTAAGGATTTTAGACACTGAACAAGACTATTTCTTGAGAGGGGTGAAGGAAGCCATTTACATCAGGGCCCACCACCCTACATTGAACCGCGACGGGGGCCGACATCATCTAACAGATACCTTTGACCCAGTGTTGACGTCACACTTCAAAGAAGTCACGTGACAAGCTTCACTGGGTCAGTCTACTGAGGAAGACCAGAGTGACTGGTCGAAAGCTCTAGGTGAGAGAATTTTTGTGTTGGATCAAAAGTCTTAACTTAAAACATTACATGCACATGTACATTGTTGCTCAAAGGGGCAAACTGGAATGTGAAGTTGGCATATGCCGGTAAATTAAGCCAGCATTAATCATTATCATAATCATAATCATTATACTGCACAGTAACTGTGCAGCTCTGTTGTTCTGCTGACTTCTACACAGGGCTCGAAATACTAAATGCATCTGCACCTTACATTCAACCAAATTGGTAGCTGTGCACCCAATTTCTTTTGTTTGTGCAACAGTAATAGTACTTTTCTTTAAAAATGAAACAATCAGTTTTTTTCTGACAACATCTACAGTATTTTACTGGTATTTTATCTTGCATGGTGCACCCCAAACAATTTTTTTGAGCACCCTATTCCCAAAAATGAATTTCAAGCCCAGTGTACATGTAGCTCTGTCTGTAACAGTTATCATGCAGGCATATTTATAACACTGCCAAACAGTCCATACATCAAGATACAGTCAAACCTGTCCAAGGTGAACTTCCGAAGCGAAGAATAGCATTCACCTTGGACAGGTGGTCTGATTGAACAGGGTCGACTCACAACATGACTGAGAGTGAGACATAAATGGTTTCCACGTTGAGATGTTTTAATACCAAATGCAATGAGCATCTGCAGTTCTGTGGTGAATACATGTTGGTGGGGTGGCACATGGCACAATTTACATTTTAAAAAAACATTGTCAATCAGTACAGGCAAACATGCTGGTTTCATTGTGTGAAGTAGAGAGAAAAAAAATAAACTTACCAGGTCTTCCTTCTTGTGCTGTGCTTGTAACTGAAGGATTTTGTCCCGCACATGGCTGAAGAAGTCCTTCGGCCCAACCAAGTCCTCGTTTTCTGCCAGTTTTTCCTCTGATATTTTGAGGAAATCATCCACGAGGACTTTCCTGAACAGTTCTGTCATGTCCATGTCACTCATGGACATATGCTGCTTTCCCACTGTATCGTTGTAGTACAGCCCCGCAGCCAGGCACATGTGGTTCTGCAGGCCTGCATACAGGGTGACCCTTCTCTTGCAGAAAGTCTTCCTTTGCTCTGGACTCGTTGTGGACTCAAGTGCTCTTCGTTGCGCTTCCAGTCTATGGTTGCCGTCAATAACTTCTATTCTATAGGTCGACAATTTATTTTTGTCAAAGTCTTCGACAGAAGGACAGTCCTCCTTCCTGATGATCCCGACTAAGGACCCAGCTGATTGGAAGGTCATCTTTCCGGAGGCCAGAAAGCTTTTTTTTAATGTTTCAACATGCCTCTCATTCAGTACTCTGACCTGCCTGGACTTTTGTGGGTGCTCTAGCTGTTCAATGTCGAGAGTGAAAGTTCCAACACATGAATCTGCTACAGCCAACAACTGTTCGTTCTGTTCTTTCTTTTCCTGACTTTTGGTGGTGTCATCCGCGCTGTTGGGAGCATCTTGAACACTTTTGGTGGTGTCATCCGGGCTGTTGGGAACATCTTGAACACTTTTGGTGGTGTCATCCGGGCTGTTGGGAGCATTTTGAACACTTTTGGTGGTGTCATCTGGGCTGCTGGGAACATCTTGAACACTTTTGTTGGTTTCATCCGGGCTGTTGGGAGCATCCGGGCTGCTGGGATTATCTTGAACACTTGTGTTGGTTTCATCCGGGCTGTTGGGAGCATCCGGGCTGCTGGGATTATCTTGAACACTTTTGTTGGTTTCATCCGGGCTGTTGGGAGCATCCGGGCTGCTGGGATTATCTTGAACACTTTTGTTGGTTTCATCCGGGCTGTTGGGAGCATCCGGGCTGCTGGGATTATCTTGAACACTTTTGTTGGTTTCATCCGGGCTGTTGGGAGCATCCGGGCTGCTGGGATTATCTTGAACACTTGTGTTGGTTTCATCCGGGCTGTTGGGAGCATCCGGGCTGCTGGGATTATCTTGAACACTTTTGTTGGTGTCATCCGGGCTGTTAGGACTGTTGGGAAGGTCATCGTTGTCATTTTCAGAATCCTCATTTTCAAAACTTTCACCCTCCTTGCTGCTTTCATCCCTTTCCTTTCCTTCCGGGAACAAATAAATCAGTTTGCTCCATGCCTCCACAAACTGATCCGCTGTGATGCACTCACATAGATGATCTCTTCCCAGGAAAGAGTAGGTCGGCCGGAAGTGTTGTAGAGGCAGGAGAGCTGGTTTCCTGGCAGCCTCTGCAAACCGCACCTTCAGAGAGAAGAATGTACCTCTTTTAATTGAAGAATCTTTAATTGCATGTTCATGCCCATGGGGCTAAATGCATATATCAGAATGTGATCTTACATGTACATCAAACTGGGTAACATGATACATAGGGTACAAGGATAACACAATAATGTAAAAGTCTTAACAACTACTAGAGAATAAACTAATCTAGGCCTTGAGGATTTCTTCTCTCTTTTGAAAGCAATAGGAGATAAATTCACATAGTTTTTCTATTATATTGTCGTTATTGGTGGACATGAGATGACTGAATATCTCGTTCTTTGTTCTACTTTTATACAGCTTGTCTAAGTGGATTGTTCTAAATAGTGTGTCACGTTCGTTATCATACAATTTACAATCAAGAACAAAATGTATTTCATCTTCTACGCTACCAGAGTTAGAAACCTTACAGAGTCCATCTTCTACAGGAGTCCGGTTATGTCTGCCAGTTTCTATGTATAAATTATGGTCACTAATTCGTAGTTTTGACATGGTTCGGCGATGCTGGGGATGTAACTTTAAACAATTTGTATGTTCTTAATTTGTTGCCTTGGTTGTTTCCTCGGCTGTTTGATTGTAATTCAGAGTAGAATTTCTGTATGAAAATATCTTGTTGTCTTTTCTTAAAATCAAGTGAATAAGCAGACTGCTGTTTGTGAATAGAAAGGCGTAACCCGACTCCTCTAACATTTTCCTTACATTAGACAGCCAGCAGGGTACATGCTGTCGATCTAAATCTTTTTGGACCATAAAAGCTTCATATTGCAAACTATCTATATCTACATTGCTAACTAATCTACAGTAATCAGGGACCTCCCTAAACAATGGAGCAGTGGAGCTCCTCCACCCAGTCCTTATCTCAGCTCCACCCTGTTAATTTTCAAAACTAGTGTTTTTACACCCTTTTCCAGGGTTCTTTGGTCAAATTTACCGATATTTCGCACCCTCCTCCATTCTGTCCTAAATTTCTGGGGAGATCCCTGAGTAATAATTATATAGTCTGCAATATGCTTCTATCCATAAGGGAAAATGGCCGAGCTCTGCTCTGCTGGCAAGGTTAATAGCATTTCTTTTCACTCCCAGAATGAATTTACAAAATTTTAAGTGTACAAGTTCTATGGGGGAGCTGTCATTCAAATTACTATCACACCAGACATCCGCACCGTACAACAATATTGGGGTAATACATGAATCAAATAGTTTACAGTATATAGGAATTGAAGATTTAGTATCACCAAGTGTAGTTAAAGGCACGACATTAGGGACTCAAACCTAGAACCCAATTAGATTCTAGATTCTCAACAACCCTGTTTTTTTTTCTGCACAGAAAGGAACGATAAAAGACAAAGCTGCAAGGGATATTTCCTCTCTATTTAAATATGCATTGAGATTAGTCAATCTCAAGGCATTTTTTGTAATACTTTCATGGCGGGGTTAAAGCTACATCCCGCTGTAAATACAACCCCAAGATAAGAATATGATGGTACTATATCTATACTATAGTGTTTCCCAAAAGCTGAAATTTTAGGTTTGAAAATACATGACCTTTTTGTTGAATATTACAATCTTAGTTTTTGTAAGGTTGATAGATAATTTCCATTTTTGACAGTATTGCCCAAGTATATCAATCGCTTGTTGTAATCCCTGTTGACTTTCTGACAATAGCACTATGTCATCTGCATAAAATAAGCTCGTCACTTTTTAAGTATTCAACACGGGAGCATCTAAATATTCTGTGTTTAGATGATTTATGGCATCACTTATATACATGTTAAATAAGCAGGGGCTTAGCATGCAGTATGGACTGAAATATAAATATTGTTGGATGTTCGAAAATTCTTGCGAAAGCCAGTCTGGTTTGGTTTTATGATTTCCCTGTTTTCTAGGAATGCCATTAGTCTTTTATTAAGCTCTGAGGTGAAAAGTTTCCCCAGGCAGCTTGAAATGGCGATTCCCCTATAATTGTTGGCATTGTCTTTTTTTCGGAACTATATGACTTTTGGACCATTTCTTAGGAAATTCTCCTCTTGTTAGAGTTAGATTAAATAGTTTAACTAAGGGAGCCAATAGAATTTGTTTCCCAGCTTTTAGCATTTCATTAATGATCATGTCCTCACCACTACTATTTTCTTGTAGATTTTGAAGTCGAATTAAACAGTTGTTTTCGTGTTCTCGTTTTCTAATAAGTTTATTGAATTCCTTTCTTAAAATAACTGCCTCTTAAGGATGGATTCTTTGGGTTGAATGAGTAAATATCTTAAGTTTTTAAGTTTATTTCTAGCCTCATAGCATGTTTTGTCAAACCAACTCTTATTCTTTTTCAATCCTTTTCGTTTCTTATACCTGTTAACTTGTAATGATCTTTTCCCTGCCATTTCTAATATTTCATGGAATACATAAATTTCTTCATCTATGTGCTGATGTGATGGAGTGTCATTTAGTTTTAGAGATAAGAAGTTGTGTAGTTTTGTAAGATTATTGGGCTTCTTAAGCCTAGTTAAGGCTTCTGTTAATTTTTCTTTCGAGCCTAGCCCCCAGACAAACCTGTCTGGCAGGGGGAATGACTTGGTTTTTTGTATTATCTCATTTTTGGTTGGGAGCGGTAACGTATTTATGTTTAAAGAAATCATAATAATATTAATATACATAATCAATATACATCCCCAACAGCTATAGAGCTTATTCACCACACGTCATCATGACGTCACGACCCCTCATGTCCCGTGCGACGCCATTTTGGGGCTACAGCGCCTACAGCGAGTTTCCAAGCATTGAAATGGCCGACAAACGTTAGGTAAACTGTCCTTTGTCCTATTACACGAAGAGTTTACCACCACTCATACCTCTCGTTACTGGAACAAAATAAAATCTGTTGGGATTGACCCGTTTTTGTTGAGTTTTGATCAGTCTGATCGAGACGGCGTCTACCGCCAGCGGAGTCCATTGACGCGACTTAGCTTCGTATTTGGTACTGGGCCGAAGTTTTTACACACAACATCGGTTCAAACCCTCTAAGAGTCTGGAAGCGTTGTATCAGGATGTGTAGAGAGTGTTGTGGGACATGCAGTTGCGTGGTGACAAGTACGTTGTAGTCGGGATACGCAAAAGGTCGCTATTTTGGAACAGCCCCGGACTGTGTCTGGATAATAACAAACAAATGCGGGGCCATCGGCCGCCGGCCGCAATCCTCAGTCCGCACTGCCGCGATTGTGGCTGGACAAGGTGAGTGTTACAAGTTGCCAGTGCCCTGTTCTACATGGACATTTACCACAGAGTAAAGGGACAGGTAGCTTCAACAGATTTAACGTGTCCATGGCTATCCACGTTGACATCTACAGGGGGCGATCTACAGGCCCCTACGCCAGGGTAAAACACACCGATTTTCTGATCAGCAAAAAAAGATAAAAGCCGATCTTGAGAACATGAGACGTGGACATGGAGCCAGAACAACATTTACCACAGAGTAAAGGGACAGGTAGCTTCAACAGATTTAACGTGTCCATGGCTATCCACGTTGACATCTACAGGGGGCGATCTACAGGCCCCTACGCCAGGGTAAAACACACCGATTTTCTGATCAGCAAAAAAGATAAAAGCCGATCTTGAGAACATGAGACGTGGACATGGAGCCAGAACAACCCCAAGGACAATGTTACTAACAAGAAGAGTGTTCAAAACGTAGATTGTGGCCCAAAATGCGCAACTATCGCCAAGAGTTTGCATAGCGTACCATAGCGATAGGCACCATGCTGCACCCCCTAATGGCGGACAATGCTCGCTGCCGGGGGGAAGAGTCACGTGACCATCTGTGGTGAATAAGCCCTATACTTTTTAATGTTCATTAAGCTTATTTTGTAAATGCCCAAGAAGTTGGCATAAATTAACATGACAACTACTGAATGCATGTTAAAGGCCTCAATGTTTCCCCCTCAATCATTCCTTAGATTTTCCATAATGCAATGACATAGAACTGCTTAATCAATGAATCATCTTACCTTCACATGGCTGAACTTGACTTCAGTTGTAGTTGGTCGTTCAAAGGTGGTCACAACAGACTTTTCCGGATTACCTAAGAAGTAAATGCAAGACTGTCATTTTTAGAGATCAACACCTTACTATCAATAACTACACAATGTAAATGAACTAAAGTTGGTGCTGATTTCAATCAGCAGTAACAAGATGACTTGGAGAGTTTGCAGTGGTTTTGAATTTGTGACACTGATACAGATAGCGCTATGGCAATCCAGGTACAACAGGCTTGTAGCTAGGTGGTGTCAGGGTGTCTTTTGGGCTCCCTGTACTGAAAATAACAAATTAGATGCCCTTCTTTTAGGTAGGACAGTCCCTAAAGATACCCAAATTTTTCTACTCCAACCCTGCTAATCACACACGCCCCCTTCAGCCTTACTATAAACTAGAGTTACACAAAATAATAGGTTCGCCAAATGATATCAATGTTAACCTTTACTACAACTGACAGAGTATTAAGAGCGGATGTCTGTAAAAACCAAGCAAATCAGAAAAAAAGTGGCCAAACTAAAAAAATCAATATATTATGAAAGAAGGCTGTTATCAGCCTTCTCAAAACAGGCCGTCTACCGGCGAAAATCGCCGCCTACTCAAATTCTTGCGCTGGCTACTTTCGTGTAAATTTTCAGAGAAACAAGTTTAGTCTCCGTTACATTTTCTCACAAACTCTACCGGCTCATTTCTTCTGACAAACTTCATCAGACAAATTTCTGCTAGCTTTCTGGATCTGAAAACTGTTTCTTTCTTAGCCTCCTCAGATCAGCCTAAATATTCCACAGCGCGACCGAGAACTACTAAAATAGCTGGTCGGCACAACCGGGCGGCCATCTTGTGTATAGTCGGGAATGTCCGCTACCGCCGTCGGGACCGCTCGGTAGCGTCACGATTACCGAAGCATGAGCGAAAACTCTCCGATCATAACCGGAAAGGCTACCGAACGTTCCCGAATGTTTATATTTGCAATAAACTTTAATCATTATATTCTATTCATGACTTCGACTTTCATGTTCTTCAGAACAGTTGACACAGAGCATGGATATTGTCAATTGAAACAAGCCTTTCTAGTTGCTACATACTTGTACTTGGAAAAGTTCCCATCCCCCCACTGCAGATCATATAAAATAAACAAGGATATTTAGGATAACCAATAACTCTGTGACACTAATAATTGATAATGTTTGTACAAACTCCCAACTTATTGACTATCAAGTAGGTGTCCTGCTCACAGATATATATGATACCAGTAACTGGGATTGAAGACCCAAAGATATCAAGGGATAGATACACATATTGGCTGGTAAATGTGTAACAGTTGACCCTCTGAACATTATTTCCTGCATTTTGAATGCCAATTTTGCTGGTCAACTAAGCTTAGTTTAATGACATCTCTTGTCGTGTAAAACTACACATTCAATGGTAGGCGTGGGACGTCATATGCATTTCCGGTCGAGATCGAACGCACAAGCCTCATTAATTTCTACATGTATGTTGTTATTGTATACGAAATGGGCACAGAAAGAGTTTAGCACAACAAAACGTTTAGTAGGAATCTACGTCCTACCAAGTGTATAATGTCCTTTGTCCTCCGAAGAAATATACACAAGCATAAATACACAGAATAACAGTGATGAAAATCGGCAAAAATAAAACATTTTCATCACGGGTCCAGTTTGCGTCTTACTTAGATACGTCACCTTCAAAGTTCAAACATTCCTTGTATTTCCTACCGTCTCCGATGAGAGAAACTACCGATGAAAACCACACACTTCATCAGTTCATCTAAGCAAGGTACGTAACAGTTTAACACTTCACAAATTTAAAATTGATACACATGTATTACTTAACAAATACGGCGAACAGATAAAACACTTGAAACATCACCTATACTGTGTTTGATCCGGCACGCCGGTGCTCAGGCCGCCCTTCGCCGCTTTGAGAGTAGCGTTACTATCCCACTGTTTACCAATCATCTGATTAACTTGATCTCAGTTCACGAGTACAATATGCAACAATTACAAAATGAGGTGTGGTCGTATTCTGACAGCGTGTAGAGGTTTTCCGCTAAGTAACAACATAATAATATGGTCGTACTGTCAACTACATGTGGCCCATGTAGCTAGCGCCAAATGTCACGACGGCCGCCTTTCAAGTTTGTGCGTACCGCCCCGCACTGCCACGCTCTATCACGCCCAAACGCTTGCATCTCTCCCGCATCAGGCGCGGCCTTCCGCTGATTTTCTTGAGATCTATGCAAACTTCTAAGCTCTTCCTATACCATTACACGCCGATTGGGCTTCAAAGATGAGAGATTTGGCCATTATTTTTGTTCGCCATGAGCGACAAATTTCCGTCAAAACAATTGAATATAAAAATGTTACATGTACAACGCAAGGACAGACTGCTTTGTACAGCAGCGCTCTTTGTGCGATCCCTAAACCCACAGACCTCCGAGTCTATTGTGCCGTCTGCACGAATCCATAGCATTGGATGTAAACGTTGCTTCTCTTTACAACAAAATCCTTTTGTTTTCTCTTCACTTCCACAGTGTTTGATTTCGAACAGAATTATGGGGCCTTTGGATGACCCCAAATGTAACATTATACGCCTGGCCGCCGGAGGCAATGGGAGGGGCCTGTGTGGGTCGGACTACAAACAACGCCGCCGGAGGCAATATGGGAGGGCGGACACAACAGACGCCGCCGGAAAATATGATGCAAGCGCTGTCATTTGTAGAAAATGTCGCCGACGAGGCTGGCAAACTTGAGCAAAATCTACTCTCCAAGCAGACGTTTTGGGTCATTTTTTGGCTTTTGCAACGGAGTTTCTTTTTAGGGTTACAAAAAATTCCAGTGAAAAAAAAAAGCCTAAAGTAAAAACACGCCAAAAAATGACACCATACCTCTGCTTGGAGAGTAGAGCAATCCGCCCTGATGGACGCGGCTGATCTCCAAGCAGATCCCTCTCGGTGGCAAAAAGACAGTATCAAATTGGCCAGGCAGCAGTATGCCTTAGCCAGAGAAGGTCCGCGGCCACCGTCGGGTGGGGGGTAGCGACAAAAAAAACGGCCATATTTAATAAGGTAACGATCATTCCCCCACAACCTCTGCTTGGAGAGTAGGCCGCGGCCGCAAATGTCCTGTTTCCAAACCGGAGCCCGACCGGGCTATCTGTACGAACGAAAAATGAACTACTAGTATTGATATCACGAATATACAGAAATAGAGCCCAGAACTTTTCTGTGTTGTCTTTTGTATCGTAGTTTTCGTTAAAATTCCCAAAAGCTGCCCGGCCGGGCCCCGTGTAGGAATTGTGACCTCAAGATTAGTTGTGAACAAGGCCTAAATGTATGGACGAATTCTATTTCTGCTGGTAAAGAGATTGTTTACGTTGTTAACATGAAAATTGCGCTTGAAATCGCCAATAGGGTGTGTGATTACAAACAACGTTTTCTTTCTGGCGTCATACTCATAGCGAGATGACAAATTATTCAAAACTGCGCAGACAATAATTTTTTACTGGGTACTGGAGAATACGGGAACAGGGTAGCACTGAGATAAGAGCATTAAAGCCTTCTTATTACTAATATTTGTATATCGAGGAAGCAAGGAGGTTAATAAGAAAGCACCTCCTCTATATAATTACGAGTACAGACACCGGACAAGAGAAACCAAACTTGCCACCGGTGGTCCCTAGGCGCGTCCAGGGGAGACAGAAAAAAACAGGGCAGTTGACATAGAGACTTCCAAATTTACACTACACAGACAACAAAGTTCTTTTGGTGGGGGCAGCGACGAAAAACGGGCCATATGTAAAAAGGTAAAGATCTTTCTCTGCTTGTAGACTAGTCTGCTCACTGAGATATGGGCACACAGGCTAGGACAAAGCCAGGGTTTTCTAGTACTTCGGTTAGAACCAAACCCATGTGGTACTGATTGAAGTGATTACACCGTGTGCTATGTAGGGCGCATTCTTTATGCATTCCACTGCCTTATGGGCATCAAATGAGAGAAAAGGCACCAAAACACGACATCAAATGAAAAACAGATTAGTCTACAAATTTTAGACCAACATAAAGACATTTCTGCGATTCCGGCAAACAAGTGCGACTAACTTTGAGTCTAGTCTGCTTTGGGTATGGAATCCAGGCTACATGAGACAGAACAGCAACACAAAACCTGCATGGATGACTTGGGGAAATATTAACGAAAACTGCGTATGATACCCTTCAACGCTAATGTAAATTATAAGGTGAAGTTTACTACCTAAACGACCCGGCACTCAGATCCTCGTACTAGACTTACTATCAACCTAACACTGTATTACAACCATGATGGTACAACAACAGAACTTCATAGAAATACCGTATGTATGAGCTTGAGATAATCATACATAACAATAACCCTGGAAAACAACTCATACCTGCCGACTTGACCACGTCGAGAAGAAAATTTTCGTGGATCTAGCCCCGTGGTTTCAGCCCCGTAGCCAGGTCCCCTCCCGACGAGGTCCCATGCATGTTTTCGAGCGGGTTGTTTTGACTTCTGAGGGTTTTGACAAACCTCTACTTCCCTGACCACCCGCCGGCTCTCTGATTGGCCCCACATTTTGGGGCCAGGCTACTACTAATCTCCAAGCAGATCCCTCTCGGTGGCAAAAAGACAGTATCAAATTCATTGGCCAGACAGTATCCATTAGCCAGAGAAGCTCCATTAGCCACCGACGGGTGGGGATCAGGACAAAAAAAAAAAAAAACGGCCATATATAAAAAGGTAACGATCATTCCCCACAACCTCTGCTTGGAGAGTAGGCTACTACAAACTATGGAGCGTACTTAGTATTCACGACGTGACGTCATCACCCCTGCCCCCTGACTGAATGCGCACTTTAAGGTTTAGACTTATTTTGGCGTGTTTTTATCCGACTCTCTTTTAGTGGCAAATGGTTATTTCCTGGCCAATAATTTTGATGCTTTCTTTCCAGGCATCAAAACATCTGCATGGACTTAGCTTGCAACGGTTTCAATGACCCGGTGTCCCTGGGGGGATTGACAGATGCCCCGGCCCCGTGGACAGTGCGACTACATAAAAAAGTTTTGGAAAATAACTTACTTGTAAAAAATAGATTTAATTTCCACTTACCTAGGAACTCGTCAAGTGTCTTGTGGCCGATGTACAAGATTGCCTGCTTGCAGTCATCTTGGTCAACTGTCCACCATGCGTCAGAATCCTCTTCAGTGATTGCCTGCCACAGCTGTTTTTCCTCGTCCATGTCGAGTTTCCAAGAAACTCCAGCCTCTGTAGACAATAAAAAGAAAATCAAACGAAAATTCCA
Source organism: Branchiostoma belcheri (assembly GCF_001625305.1). NCBI lineage: Eukaryota > Metazoa > Chordata > Leptocardii > Amphioxiformes > Branchiostomatidae > Branchiostoma > Branchiostoma belcheri. The sequence goes on along the minus strand of NW_017803490.1, from coordinate 6,361,879 downwards.
CGTACACCACACTTGTGACAACATTGACTGAGGTTTATTAGACAATTTCTACATGTAAAAATTACAGCTTACCAATCGGTTAAAACAAGGAAACGCACTTTGTCAAACCATGGAGGTAGAAAATCAGATATTTTACCTCCATGGTCAAACTAGAGGAAGCTTGTTTACGGATAAATTTTGAACTGAAAATTCCCATAGCAACGTTATTTTTGGACAGGGGATAAGGTCTCAAGGTGATGCTTGTGAAAAAAAGGGCGTAGATGTCTCGCAAGCTCCCCTCTTGACTTTTTTCGTTTTTTTTTTTTTTGGCCCGAATACATAATTTCATAAGAACGCTCTAAACTGGACAGACGCCCTGTCAAAAGCTACTCAGGGTGCCAGAGAATAAAAGTTCAACGAATCCTTAACCCGTGGTCTCAAGTAGGGAATATGGGATACTCTTCAAGCAGAGATTTGGGTTTATTTTTGGCGTGTTTTTCGGCATTTTTACATTTTGTTTTCTTCACACTGGATTTTTTTACCTAACCCCAACCATAGAGTTGTAACTCCATGCCCCAACTAGGTAAAACAAACCCAGTGCAGAACAGAAACCCCGATAAAAAAGTCTAAAAACGCCAACAATACACCCAAAACACAAACCTCCGCTTGGAGAGTACTGAGGGAAGCAGTCGAAAAAATCATGATTTTTTCGAGCGTTGCGTAGCGAAAATCAGGATGGTACCCAGGCTACATTCACGGTACAAATCGGAAAATTATCAAAATATCTAGCCTGGGTGCCAGACCCACAGCACACTCCACTACACTCAAAAGTTATCCAGTGTGAACACTGATGTTTGGGCCTAGTACTATGCTGTGGATCTGGCTTCCGGAATATTGATACTAGTATATAAAAACAGACAAGTTAACTTACCTTGAATTAGAGAGTACTTCGATGAAGAAAGAAAACACAATGTCGCGAGATAGAAGTATGATCAGATCGACCGTGAAGGAGGGACGCCGCGCCGGCTCCGTTCAAACGGGAAATGACTGAACGGTACCGCGTCTCAGGCCTTATGTTGTCCCCGAGGTCGTAAATAATTGTCAATTTCAAAGGACCACCGCGAGTAACTTGTCACGTCCAGACCAACCTCTCATGGATGCGTCAATAGACTACTCTCCAAGCAGAAGTTTGGGTTTGGGGTTATTTTTAGCGTGTTTTTAGGCTTTTTTTATCGGGGTTTCTCTTTTGCACTGGAATTTTTGGGGGGTTGGGTGAAAAAAAATCCAGTGCAAAAATCCAAAACATCGACGTTCCAGGCCATTAGTCTGTAAAAACTTTCTTCAGCCAACAAAGAACCTGTCAAGTTTGTGCTACTGTAAGAATGGGAAAATTCGTCTTAACCTTGTTCTGCTTTTCATCATCCGTTCCGCCCTGTAATTAGCTGACAGATATCATGCATATTCATGGATGTTAAATCCAGGACTCCTACCATGGATGTGTGAAAATGTATTACAAAAGGATTGTTGACTTTGAAGACCTTTGAAATGCGTAAACATCAAAGCTAATCACTTTGTGACAACAACCTGGAAAGACAACCCCTTGGTGTCTTTGTCTAGACATAGCCTTGCACTTGCCGTCTCCGTCTGCATGAAAAGCAAGCCGTGGGATAATGGAAAGGACAGAGTCAGACAGTTGTTGACAGTTGGTGAGAGGCGAGTCGCCTTAGTCTCCACCAGGCTTCTTTTGCGGGGTGAATAAATCGTAGAAATCGGCCTAAAAGGGTATTAATTGGCCAGAGAAGATAGCCGGCCAAAGAAGGTCCATTACCGCCACGGAGGAGTTGAGTTGAGAACTAGTTCTAGCGTCTGACAAATTCTCCTAGACTTGAGTTGAGAACTAGTTCTAGGGTCGGACAAATTCTCCTAGACTCAACTCCTCCGTGGCGCTGATTTAGATAGGCGGGCGAAGGTCTCTTGGCTGCCGAAGGAACACGACTAACGGCCCGATAATATTTAGCACTTTTGAATTTATTTTATCATTCACTATTACAAGTCAGTTTTTACAGACAACTTTAGTGACTTCATGTAACTTCGGACAACTTCAGACACCTGCCACGCTACCCCGCTAGCGTCGAAAGTAACTTTTGGTAACGTGATTTCGGACAACTTGGTATAGTTATACACTGTTTTAACAACTAATTGTTATAGGTCAACCTATCACTTTTACTTGCTTAAAAAAGCAACAGCAAAACGTGCACGTCGCAATATTCAATCATGATGACTACCGGTACCGGTATTGCTCGAGGATTTGCGCTGGAATTTTTGGAAGGCTGATTCATCCGCCGGTGGGTAAAAATGCGAAATAAGTAAGTAGGACTTGTAGAAAATTGACTCGCAGTGGCTTACGGTCATTGTCATTTACGTAACTATACTAGAAATGTGCTGAAACATTTGCCGGGTTCAACGTTAATTCACAACATTCTAGGTTTTTCTTGTTTTCAATACACCTCACCTCAATACAGCGGAACATGAAATGCAACCCGAAACACCACACATTCCATAACTACTTACTAGCACTCCGTTCAAGGAAGTGAGACATTTGGCCAAAATTGAGACAAAAATGAGACATTTAAGGCTTCCAGTGAGAGATTTGCAACATTATCTTGTTTCTTTTTTTTTCAAATTGTTTGCGTGAAAAAAAGATTCCACTACAAAAAAAAAAAAAACAGATTAAAAAAAGCCTAACAACACGCCAAACCTCTGCTTGGAGAGTACTTGGGACCTGCCAACCTGGACTCCGGCCTGCAACTAACGATTGTTTACGCTATATATAGAGTTTGCCCCCTGTAGTGCGCACACGGTTTCCCCAAACACGATTCAATCCGTTATCAACACATTTTTAAGGCCGGATATAAGCAGTACAGACTGAGAGTGTGAAGTTTAGTGAAGCTTAAGATAACGAGACCCCCCCCCCCCGCCTGCTTTTACGGACACAGCGCCTCTAAAAACAGACTTCGCACCTACATGTCACAGAAAGACGGCCTGATTAAATTATGGACCTCGAAACTAGTTTTATGAACACCAGCCGCTTGAAAACTGCAATAACTTACTCTCCAAGCAGAGGTTGTGGGGAAAGATCGTTACCTTTTTATATATGGCCGTTTTTTTTTGCTAATCCCGTCGGTGGCCGCGGACCTGCTCTGGCTAATGGATACTGCCTGGCCAATTTGCTTTCGATCTTTTTGCCACCGATAAGGATCTGCTTGGAGATTAGCAACAACTGGCTGTTGATAGATTTGGGGACGGGATTTGATGAACCCTGCCACGGGTCAAAGGTTCTCCAAGCACGTTTTAGAACGTTCATTCCCTAAAAACAGCCGCAGGAGTATGACATGGAAAATTGGATTATTCGGATCGCAACGTGAAAAAATATAAAAGAACTAACGCGTAACTACACGCTACGAAATTACATACTAGTACATGGCATCACATACTAGAGTGATGCAGAGAAACGCTTACAGTAGTACATCACACCCACATGTTTCTCCTCCCGCCCATAAATCCTGTTGTCAAACTGATCCGTGGGGCATATCTGTCTGCCCGCACGGACGGTTCTGTGAACACATCTCGGTGAAACGCGAAACAAGACAGCCACAGCCATGAGGCAAATGTCATTTCAACAACAAATAAAAAGTGGGGACATTTCTGAATGATTTGCGCGACCGCAAGCTAGGATGCTCTATCAAAGAGGTTAAAAAGACTTTTAGCTTCCTATAGGTATGCCCCTTGTGTACATGTCCTCGCTCTGTTGTTTTTTCCCTTGTGGCCGCGAGCTGCGATCCATTATTTACAAACCGGAACGGCGCTACTCTCCAAGCAGATGTAGGGTCGCTCGGTATTTTGGCATTATTTTCGCGTTTTTAATACGCGTTTTTAATAATCCCTTACGGGAGGAAGACCAAAAAAAAAAAACCAGGAAAAGTAGAAAGACGTATTAAAAACGCGAAAATACTGCCAAAATACTAGTACCGAGCGACCCTACCTCTGCTTGGAGAGTAGAACGGCGCGTCTTTGATCAGCAGCCTGACGTCACATGCTCCGATCTCCCCCGAGGACCGCCGACCAGGACCGAAGCGTACAGACTCGAGCTGTTTGCGTCTCGGGTTTCGGGCATAGAAAACCCGGCAAAGTTGCGCTGACGTCATTTTCTTTCTCGTCAAATTTTATGCAGGACTTTTGCTACTCTTTATCAGTTATGCCAAGGAGGTTAAATACTTGGTTATGCAGACTTAGTAGTGCCATGAGTCCCTGCGACAGAAATTCAGGACTACTAGAGCACTCGAGCACATGTTGTCCCCAAGTGCCATTTTCGCGCCAAATCTTGTCGTGCCCAACAGGCGGTACTTGGGAAGCGCGGGATCACACAAGCTGCTGCGTTGAGACTTTCTCTTTTTTTTGGAACAATTCATTTTAATCTTTGGAACTTTGGGAAGCATGTGAACTCTGTGTGATACTCAAGAAAATCTAATGAAAGGCGCCGTAGGGAGCTTCCTTCTATGAATGGGGACACGATCCTCTCCGTTTAGCGCGTATGTGTTAATTAGTGGCAGATGACCTACAGCCAAATGTTGTTTACCATAGAAGGATAGCCTCTACCAGGCTTGAGGAGGCGGCTGGAAAAAGTAGAAATCGGCCAAAATAGAGAGATAAGCATGCCAGGGGAGTTTGGCCGTTGAGAGAACAGTTCGCCGCCCACTCCGAACTGTTCACTCAACGGCCAAACTCCCCTGGCATGCTTATCTCTCTATTTTGGCCGATTTCTACTTTTCCAGCCGCCTCCTCAAGCCTGGTAGAGGCTAATAGAAAGACACAATGGGCATGGGAGAGGGGCGGACAAATTACGACCAAATTTTCTGGAAGTTTTGCTCTCAACGGCGATAATTTAGCTTGCAGTGCCCTTTCCTATATCTTATACTTCAGAAATTCTTCTGTTGGTTTTGCTTGTGATACAGATACATGTCAATGTCATGGTACATTTGCGGGATTCGATAAAAAAAATACTAGTACTTACGGTTCCGGAAAATACGACAGGAAACACGACTGGCCACGACGGAAGAAGGAAATTTGTCTTGCTCTTGCTCTTGCTCACTGTTCTGTCGCTTGTAGAACCTTCTACATGAGGATTGCGAAAATAAAATGTGTCTACATTTCAGCTCCGAAAACATCGCAGGTCGACATAAGGAAATCTTTTACAGCTTTTTCCCGCCATATCTGGACGACCGAAGCGTCTTCGTTAGAGCTGTGCCCTTTTCTTGTCATGTGTTGTTTCAATCCCGTCAATTTCGCGTAAAGTACTCCACAGACAGGACAGAAATGGGGTCCGGTGTGCGTCCTCCGCAAATGTTCAGCAATTTTGTAGCGTGCTGTCGATCTGGCTGTGCAGCGTGGAAATGGACAGTAGAAGTGCCCTCCCTCTCCTGTTGTGTACAAAGATATGATGATCTCACATTGACTAGGTTGTACTCTAGAATCTGCCCTAAGTTCTACGAGGCTGATTCCCCACCGTCCTGTTTCTTCGTGCGTCAGAATGTCCACCGGCCTTTCCAATAACTTCCCGGTTGTGGAGTGGTGAACTATAACGGAGTCTTTCTCAGGCATGTCGTCTGACATGAGCGACTGGCCAAATAATCCTGATCGCGCCAAATGGTTAACAAGTTACATATGTATGAGCGGGTCCCAGGGGAAGACGCAAACATCGCGATGCGCTTGCTATCAAGAACACGGGGCATATAAAACCGTTGCTAAAAGTTGCAGATTCATACTTACGTTGTTCGTAGAAAGCCAGTACTTAACAAATTAGATCTTCGACATCAATGAAAATCGTTGAACTATTTAGGAAGAGAAAAAGTAAGGCGGCTAACCTCATTGGAAATAGCGATTTCAAACAGCTATTAAACAGTGTCCATAGGGTGAAGTTTTATATTTTGCAAATACATATGATCAACGACACTACAATCTACATAGAGTCGTCTTTCATAATAATATCTTTCATTTACTACATATTATTTAGTCGATAAGGTATCGTAGTAGGAACAAACCAGTCACACTAACAGTCACTGAAGTCACAATCCAAACAGAAACTCGCAAACGATTATAACAACCACCTAATATCTGCTTACAAAACCTCGCCTACAACACAGCCTCGCCTACAACACAGCTACTAAGCTACGGCCTATTCCACAGGATTATAGAAATAGGGGTGTTCCTGAAATATGAATTTACCTCAAAATAAAAGCTGCTACGGGCCTACGGCACACCACAGGTCAATTACAAAGAAATACAGCGAAGACAACAATAACTGGACATACCAGAAAGTCAAGTTTGGTATCGTTCAAAAGGTAATGGCCCCAGTAGTAAGGTCCGCAAACCGTTTGCATTTATCATGTTTGGTTTTGGATTTATAAGTGTTTGAAGTTTGAAGGGCCGCCTTAAGGTAGGGTTAGGGTTAGGGCAACCGGACGTACCAGAAAGTCAAGTTTGGTAACGTTTGAAAGGTAATGGCCCCAGTAGTAAGGTCCGCAAACCGTTTGCATTTATCATGTTTGGTTTTGGATTTATAAGTGTTTGAAGTTTGAAGGGCCGCCTTAAGGTAGGGTTAGGGTTAGGGCAACCGGACGTACCAGAAAGTCAAGTTCGGTATCGTTCGAAAGGTAATGGCCCCAGTAGTAAGGTCCGCAAACCGTTTGCATTTATTATATTTGGTTTTGGATTTATAAGTTAACACCACGCTTCGTCCAAAAAGTCACGGCCTTTCAAAGGTTTGCTATAAGCCCAGGAGACTACGGTAAGTGTCAGGCGGTGAACTTCGTCGCTTCAGAGATCGCCGTACAAACCGTAGATCACTACGGAAACACAACTCACAAGTCACACTAACTGTTTTTGTTCTGATGAAAGCATAAAAGATGCTTTGAAATCTGAAAACAATCCTTCGGCGGTTCACCACAAACTCATACCGACTGCAAGTCAGCCCGGTATCGGCACCTGTCACAAGGCTAAGGGATAGCTCACCTAGGGTTAGGGCTAGTATTTTTTCATATGTTAGTAGACCTGAATCTATGGAATAAGGGAGTACTTTTCGAAACATGTACGGTCCCAAAGCCGCTTTCCAACATGTTTTAAGGGTTGCTTTAAGGTAGTGTTAGGGTTAGGGCAACAGGACGTACATGAAAGTCTAATTTGGTATCGTTTGAAAGGTAATAGCCGTATTACGATTCGCAAACCGTTTGCATTTATCATGTTTTGTTTTTGATTCATAAGTGTTTGAAGTTTTAAGGGTTGCCTTAAGGTACACCAAGCTCCGACTATACAACAGTATTGTCCTACCCACTGCAATCTACGCTAGCGAAAC
>NW_017803490.1:6353930-6354472 GCF_001625305.1 Branchiostoma belcheri | reverse complement strand
AAGGTTTGCTATAAGCCCAGGAGACTACGGTAAGTGTCAGGCGGTGAACTTCGTCGCTTCAGAGATCGCCGTACAAACCGTAGATCACTACGGAAACACAACTCACAAGTCACACTAACTGTTTTTGTTCTGATGAAAGCATAAAAGATGCTTTGAAATCTGAAAACAATCCTTCGGCGGTTCACCACAAACTCATACCGACTGCAAGTCAGCCCGGTATCGGCACCTGTCACAAGGCTAAGGGATAGCTCACCTAGGGTTAGGGCTAGTATTTTTTCATATGTTAGTAGACCTGAATCTATGGAATAAGGGAGTACTTTTCGAAACATGTACGGTCCCAAAGCCGCTTTCCAACACCACGCTTCGTCCAAAAAGTCACGGCCTTTCAAAGGTTTGCTATAAGCCCAGGAGACTACGGTAAGTGTCAGGCGGTGAACTTCGTCGCTTCAGAGATCGCCGTACAAATCGCTAGATCACTACGGAAACACAACTCACAAGTCACACTAACTGTTTTTGTTCTGACTGAAAGCATAAAAGATGCT
>NW_017803490.1:6351618-6353910 GCF_001625305.1 Branchiostoma belcheri | reverse complement strand
AAAAGATGCTTTGAAATCTGAAAACAATCCTTCGGCGGTTCACCACAAACTCATACCGACTGCAAGTCAGCCCGGTATCGGCACCTGTCACAAGGCTTAAGCGACGGTCACAATCCGCCGTACGTGCTTTTTGTCCGTACGTTTTTGGAAGGCTACGTCTGCTAAGTTTTTTATGAAATCGTAGGGAAGGAGTGGCGTCGACGCACGTCACTCGCACGTCAATCGCACGGTTGCGCAAGGTGTAAGAGTGTGGTCTGCACGTTACGTCTGGCCGTGAGCGGTTACTTGCATTGTACGTTGCGCAAGTGGTAAGTGAGTTGTACGTGCTTACAACGTACGATCTCTGTGCGATTGCAACTTTACCGTAAAGAGGCCGTACTCGCACGTGCTTCTTCCGCACGGCACGTACGGGGCACGCACGTCGCTCGTACTCGCACGCACCGGTGGTGAATCCGCAGACCGCACGTAGAAAAAGTTTTACATGCACTTAAAGTTCTACGCCGTGTCTGCGTGCTCCGAAATCCGTAGGATTCCGTACGGAGGTGTTACTCACCACGCACGAATGCCCTACGATTGCCCACGTTTTTGCACGTAGACAGCACGCAGAAGCACGTACGGCGGGTTGTGACCGTCGCTTAAGGGATAGCTCACCTAGGGTTAGGGCTAGTATTTTTTCATATGTTAGTAGACCTGAATCTATGGAATAAGGGAGTACTTTTCGAAACATGTACGGTCCCAAAGCCGCTTTCCAACACCACGCTTCGTCCAAAAAGTCACGGCCTTTCAAAGGTTTGCTATAAGCCCAGGAGACTACGGTAAGTGTCAGGCGGTGAACTTCGTCGCTTCAGAGATCGCCGTACAAACCGTAGATCACTACGGAAACACAACTCACAAGTCACACTAACTGTTTTTGTTCTGATGAAAGCATAAAAGATGCTTTGAAATCTGAAAACAATCCTTCGGCGGTTCACCACAAACTCATACCGACTGCAAGTCAGCCCGGTATCGGCACCTGTCACAAGGCTAAGGGATAGCTCACCTAGGGTTAGGGCTAGTATTTTTTCATATGTTAGTAGACCTGAATCTATGGAATAAGGGAGTACTTTTCGAAACATGTACGGTCCCAAAGCCGCTTTCCAACACCACGCTTCGTCCAAAAAGTCACGGCCTTTCAAAGGTTTGCTATAAGCCCAGGAGACTACGGTAAGTGTCAGGCGGTGAACTTCGTCGCTTCAGAGATCGCCGTACAAATCGCTAGATCACTACGGAAACACAACTCACAAGTCACACTAACTGTTTTTGTTCTGATGAAAGCATAAAAGATGCTTTGAAATCTGAAAACAATCCTTCGGCGGTTCACCACAAACTCATACCGACTGCAAGTCAGCCCGGTATCGGCACCTGTCACAAGGCTAAGGGATAGCTCACCTAGGGTTAGGGCTAGTATTTTTTCATATGTTAGTAGACCTGAATCTATGGAATAAGGGAGTACTTTTCGAAACATGTACGGTCCCAAAGCCGCTTTCCAACCATGTTTTAAGGGTTGCTTTAAGGTAGTGTTAGGGTTAGGGCAACAGGACGTACATGAAAGTCTAATTTGGTATCGTTTGAAAGGTAATAGCCGTATTACGATTCGCAAACCGTTTGCATTTATCATGTTTTGTTTTTGATTCATAAGTGTTTGAAGTTTTAAGGGTTGCCTTAAGGTACACCAAGCTCCGACTATACAACAGTATTGTCCTACCCACTGCAATCTACGCTAGCGAAACCTGGAAATGTACAGCTAAAAACGTGCACGCCAAAAATAAACCAAAACCTGTAGTTTGGGGCGTATTTCTGGCGTGTTTCTTGGCGTGTTTCGATTTTTGCACTGGAAGTTTTTTTTTACACCAACAGTCCATTGGGTTGGCGTAAAAAAATCCCAGTGCATAAATTGATAAAAGAAACCCCGACAAAAAGCTTAACACGTCAAAAATAAGCCAAAAGCTCATTTACGTCTGACTATACTAGAATGTTCTAGGAACATTTGTCGGATTCAATGTTAATTCGCAACGTTCTCTTTTTTAGGTTTTGTTTTCAATACAGTTGACCCTGAAGTGCCACGCATTTCAATTTGTGTTATGACTTCGAGGGCTGATGGACGTTTAATAAAACTGGTATAGCTTGAAAACTATTTCTTTTCGTGTTACGGTTAAGAAGAAAACCGCTTCAGATGCGCGCCCAACCCCCAAAGTTACGAGTCTGCTTCTGAAAACCTTCCTCCAACAGGTGGCTCCACAAACTGCGATACAA
>NW_017803490.1:6337367-6351598 GCF_001625305.1 Branchiostoma belcheri | reverse complement strand
GGGGGGGGGGGATTCGAACCCCGGCACGGAACCAAGAGTTTCTACTCTCCTGATTCTTACAGTGTTGGTATATATCTTAAGTCAGCTGGAAGTGTGTTGTAGTAAGTTGTGCCTCTGAAAGTAAACGTGCGGTGGCCAGCTGTGGTGGTGTAGTTTGTGGAGTAGATATGTCTGTCTGGTATTGTAGTCATGTCATCGGTGGCTGTGTACAAATGTGACAGTCAAATATGTCGGGGCAATACATTTTTAAACCATGACACACTGCATGTGTTCCATTTTCAGTGTTACGTTTGGCAAGGTCACTGGACAGGGAAGGTTGATCATGGTTTGGAGTCAGTGTTCATCTATTCACCATGCCGACCTTGTTACAGGTGGATGAACTTGAGGAGATGGCGTCCATACTACGTAATGCGTCAGATACAGTTTAATTCTGGAAAGGTTTCGAGTGATTTACAGGAGTAATTCTAGATGGGTCTATAATGGTGGCAGAAAGTATAAACAGCCAAATGAATATTTAGGAGATATCTGTTTTAACCGGTTTCCACCTCCTATATATATAGCGCAGATGTAACACTGCATCACGCCATCACTCGCATCAGTCTCATTTCCCGTTATTTGACCTTCTTTGCCTCGCCCAATCTGATTGGGGAAGCCCATCCCACAGTGTAGTCTTTGGGGACAGTCGCTAGTGAAACACATATGTCTCCAATCGCCTTGCTACAATGCAGGCATGCGCTTTGCAAAGGTCGCGAAGGGCGCCAAAATTCATAACAGTCTGCGGTTTGTATCTAGTGCGACCGGACCGAACTGAACATGTTTCTCTTGTATATTTTGGCGTCGTTGTGTTTTCGGAATGCCCCACAGACTGCAAACATCACTGGATGGCCTGGCGTACCATCGGCAACGGGAGACAAGTTGCCAGGAAATGGCATGGTTTTCTTCGATCCGCCTGGAGACGATGGTTTCCCTCCAAGATCCACCCCTATGGCGCCAATTTTCTTGAGGCTGAACTTGGCACAGTTTTTCTTCGAAACAACCTACAACATACCGTGGCGGTCACTTGTGGATGGACACGTTTTGGATGGACTGTTGATTGAAGAACCACTGAGACGTTCACAAAGCCTCCTTCTACGACTACCTACGAACAATATAGTATCAGTGACGGTTGATACTGATGTTTCATCTAACCTCCAAACAGTTGTGGCCAAAGTGGTAGGAATGGATGAGGGAGACTTCTGGCTGAGTATTGGAGGACTTAAGGTATGTAACGTTCCATATTTTGGTTAATGTGTGGTCAAGGTAGCAGTTTTACGCGTTAAAAACGACGTTCATGTTTTGGCGCGATTATAGTTTTATCGTTTTGGGGAGGGGGGCTGTATAAAGCTGGAATGCAGTGTTTTTGGCCTCTCCATTCAGAAGTGAAATTTAAAAACAGCCAGCAGATACAAGAGTCTTATAATTTCCATAAAATTCTATGTATAATTATTCGGCAGACATATACGATGGATTTCAGTACTCCAATAGTAAAACTAAACCTGGAATCACCCCGGAGGAACTTTTTTTCGAAGCATGTCATATTACCGATAAATATTCACTGTATATATATTTCTAGCGTTGTGTTACGCGTCTTTGTGCACTTTGACGATGTGTTACGTGAATGTGTAGATTTGGACCCACCCGAAGTCATGTCCACCCCCATATTTTGTCGATAGATAGGATAACAAGTTGGCGCCAAAATAGGCCAACCGCGCCGCTGTAATAGATAGGGCACGGCCGGCCCTAGGCCTGCTGTATCCCTGCTGCTTTTCATCTCCTACAAGGGATGGTACAGTATACGTTGTACATGGGGGATCGAGAACACTACACAAGCCAGGATTGCACTCATGTGGAACGGCTGGCCGAACTTTCCCGAGCCAATTTTTTTTTTATATTCCAAGTTCCAACATGTAACGTTAATCATAAGACGTGGTGACGGCACACTCAAGTTTTTTTCAACTTTTTAAACAAATTGTTAATACGTTTTTAATAATGCCCTCACCAAACACAGGGGACAATACAATACTCATTTTCACCGGAGCGAAGTGAGGAAAGTCTTGTGAAGTGCCTTTCTATTCCAAAGTAATTTGCAGTAAACTATTTGCTCTAAAATGGACTCGTCCAAAGTTCGGATCGGTAAAATAACACGTACTAAGTATTCATCGATGCGTTATGCATTCCCCGAGTCTTTGACTGTCTTTGAAATATTACTAACCTCTGTGCTGCTTCAAAATGTTTTCCTAGTCTGAAATAGCTAATGTACAGCTTCCTTTATGATTTTTCCCGTCCCGTTAGGAAAAGGTACTGTTGTTTTGAAACCCACCACTGTAATGTAGTCCAGATGTGACCTCATTTTGCATACATTTTCCCTTCGGGAAACTTCGGAAAGCCTTTAGCCAATGGTTTTGTGACATTAATTCTCGGAATTCGCTCGTGCCATGCCTTATTTAGAGCCAGTGCAGGATGATGTCACACGTGGGGCGTGTCCGTATACATGTAGGGATGTAGTTTCATTTTCCAGCTGCTGTTCTGGATGAGCCTACTAGAACGCTCCGAGTTTTTGGACTAAAATCAAGCAGTTTCCTAAATACTTTTCTTAGTTTAGGTAAAATCTAAACAAACTTAATCTATACGGACATGTGTCTGTACATAGGTAATTGTTTGTGACCAAGATGTGGGCAAGATGTCCGATTTTACGGCACCAAATCTGCCACAATTTGTCACCGAATGGTGGCTTTCCAGACCGGAAGTTCGTTTTTCAGGCCACATTTTGGAAAGAATCAACCATACGTCCCACCAAAGGCCACCAAATAACGTCATAGTAGTAATGCCAATATGTTTTTTTACATTGTGTGTGAATTTCATGAAATTTGGCTGATAACTACAAGTGCTACAACATCGAGGATAGACTAACCAGCACGCCCGATCAGCGCGGTCTCACGAAGCCTAGGCGGCACTCTGCAGTAGCGACTTTAGTCCTGATCCAGCATTCACTGGACGTCGACAGACCACAGATGTAGTTTCTTTTAATGTTTGTTACCATTTTAACTGTGTTGTGAAGGGTGGTTTAGTTAACCGGGGAAGGAAAGGAGCCTTTTTACATTTGGTAAGCATTTGGAAAGGCAGAGGAAAATATATCTTATTCATTTTTTTTCTCGGAGGTACTGATGAGGTGTTGTCACCGCCATACAGCTCGCCACATATATGCCATCGGTCAGAAAATGTGACCATAACGAACACGCGCCGTGTAATGAGAAAACAGCGAAAATCATAGCCTAGATGCCAGACCCATAGCATGCTATGCCTCTAGTTAGCCAGCGTGCCAGATCGGTGCTTATGAGTGCATGAGTATAATTTCCTCGGCGGCATGTTGGTCCTGGATCCGAGGAAACGTATATTATTAGGTCGTGGGAACAGCCTGGCACAACGGTGTGCACCCCCCCCCCCAAAAAAAAGGCCAAACGCTGCAAATTGCGTAATGACTATTTCCGCACTGGTAAGTTCCCTTTCAACTCAGTATACGACAAAAATCCCCAACAAATTTTGGGGTAGTCGTACGAAATTTAGCTGTCGACATGTCACAGACATGTTTATAGACCTATTACATATCAGCCACTTATTTCCTGATTAACTGCGTTAGCCATGTAGATGAGAATAATTTACTCCCAGTGTGTGGCACTTATCTAAACAGGAAGTATTGACACGCGCTCCGTTCGCCAGAAGTTTTAAAGATCCGTCGTCAACTCATAGGCGGTAGGCAAGGGAGTTTTTGTTGAGTTGAACTGCAGCTGCCCTGCACTACCCGAAGCCGGTGCCGAGCGAGACCCGAAGGCTGGGGTGTGTTTGTTGGTGAGACGACGGTCGGTTCCACTCCAGGAGTACAAACCATGTACACTGCATCCAAGCTCAGACCAAGCATGATGAATTCTTCAAAATTTTTTGGAAAATTACTGGAAATTCTTGCAATTAATTCTTGCAATTTGATACCAAAATAAATCAAGCAATCTAAAAGAGCATCTAAAACTTTTAAACGTATAGCTTTTACGTTTTAGAACATATGGAAAACTCCTGCTGTGAGCTGCGCGGTCCGCTGCACACTTCCCAGATCATTTAGTAGTCGTAGTTGCAAATTTCGTAATCTCCAAGCAGATCCTAGGGTGGCAAAAGACAGTTTCAAAGTGGCCAGGCAGTAATCATTGCCCAGAGAGCGAGTCCAATGCTGGCGTATTAGACCCTCTCTGGCCAATGGATACTAGTACTGCCTGGCCGATTTGATACAAATTTGCACCAAGCATTATGATAGACGCATACCAACTAGTAACCTTATTATTTGCCATACATTGTACCCGTAACAATCTTTGTGCAATAAACTTTGACTTGACTTGACCTAACAACAGTGAAGGGTGAACAAGGGGGAGCACTTCTCTGAAAGGAGATCTGCCCTTCCTCGTGCCGCGAAAACGGGAAAAAATGTGAAACGTGATGATTTTGTCGAGGGGGATCTGGGTGAAGATTAGTCATTACTAGCTGAGGCGCCCGATTCGCAATGGTCGCTTTTCAGTGAAACATTTTGCTTAAAGTTTAACAAATTTTTCAATTTCTCCACAAAGAGGAAAGTGACGGACACACAGTCCCGTTAAACACCATTGACCTCCAGATTCTGTGAGGCAAGGCCACATGTATGCATTGTAACCTGTAAAGAGCCCCCCCCCCCCAGGAAGGCGTCATAATTTTAATCACTCTGACACATTTCGACCGATTTGTAAATAGGTGAGAAATTTGGGGCAAGAGTTTATTACCGCAAGGGCCGCGCACTGCGCGATCAGTCGGAGCGTAACTCGTAAATACTAGTAAACAAAAATTTCTCTCCCTTCTACAGCATATTAGGTTTGTCGATAATATGTTCAGGAAAATTAAATGCTGGCATATAGAAGTACGGAAGATTGCTTACCTAAAAGAAGAAGAAAAGAAACGTTACCAGTACCCATGCTTTGGCCGTGCCGCCTGACAAAAATTGGCTCCTTAACAAAACAAAGACCGAATACTCATACGATAAAACACAAATGCAGTTCAAAGAACGAAAATGTCTAAAGCACATTCTTTTGTCATATGCCATATTTGAGGGATATTGGCATCTTTTAAAGGCGGAATACAGCTGCACTCTTGTGTGGAAAAATAGGCCGATTCTCTGACGCGGCATGCTGATAACCGCGAGTAATGTAATGCACTGACGTGTTCCCATTTTGCTATATTCATCGCATGATCTGGATAGCATATTAAATCAAGAATGTATTTCTTCATAGATGTGTATATCTCAACCACATCTGTGGTATCTCTAAAAATGTTCATTATGTGAAGGGCGCTGATGTTACACGATGATGCTATCAAGCTTGATCCTTTCGACTGTGAAAAGCATGTGTGTGTGTGTGTGTGTGTGTCTGTGTGTCTGTGTGTGTGTGTGTGTGTGTGTGTGTGTGCGCGCGCGCGAGGGGGGCAGCGCGCTCGCGGCTGACTGAATTCCCAAATGCCGGATGCAGTAAAAGATTTGCCAAATGATGTTATTAATGGTTACCAGGGAGTGACAGTGGCACGGATTTTGAAAGGATAGCCCTGCCCTAAAGCACATGTAACTGGTGTGTGTACAAACAGCATATGAAGTGAAATGTATTCCATAAAGATAAAGGTGGCCTTTACTCTGTCACTGTCCACAGGTACAATTTGCAAATACATGTACTTTGTAATCCTGTACAGATAACCAGTATGGCAGATATGAGATCTGAGAATGAGGTCATCAACATCCAGCTTAGACTGCGTGGAGGACAGCCCATTGAAGAGGACTCCAGTACTGTTGAAGAACTTCCTGATAACCAAACAGGAAATGGAGAAGCGTCTAACGTTACCAGTACGTTACCGGTACCAACGCAAAGAACATCGGCCAGAGGTACGTACAAAATTATGTACCTAGCGCACTTTGTGTTGTTTTGCAGCACGAAATCTGACACTGCGCGGCCAGCGCCGTGGCTACGTATCTTGGGGAATTATATGTTTGGGAAAATACAAAACAAGGAACACGATACCTACAAGTAAAATCACCTAACTTTGTGTGCTTTACCACCAGAATTATGTCTGCTTTTGTACTAAATCTACAGCCCTTGCAAGTTACCGATGTCATTTGTAAGACACAACATGACCCTTTTGGCCACGCCCTATGAAGTTTCATAGCAAAAGCCAACGGTCAAAACCGCGCGAAGGTGTCTTCGCGGGAAGAACAGGCTCTGATCTACAGATTGTCGTTTTCCACAAATTACGCTAATAACGGAAAAATTTGGACTATTAACGGGATAATCATTCAAGTTACAAACAAGCCAAATTCTAAGGTATATACAGGACACTGGCTTTAAAAACTTGATTTTTTTCTCAAATGGAATGGGATAATTTAAGATAAATTTCAATGTCCTGTCAAGTAAGTAAAATTTTCCTCTGTTGTGTATTTCCATCATTGCTGCAGACTTTCCGCTTTCAAACCAATATCAGCTCCAAGTCAGAAATTCTCTATCCTGACCATGCATGCTTTAGTGATCCTTGTTAAGGCAGCTTAAATGAGACCATGTGTTCTTTTATGTGCATTCAGGTTATACCCATGTACATACTAGTACTTCAAAACAAATGGGACATTCAGTGTGCAGGTTATGACCATGTTATGCTAACTTGGAATGTTGTTACATTTTGCTTTTGGTTTGCATCTTATGAGCAACATGTCTATTATCCCTAGATCCTTTGAAAAGGATGAGGAGGCGGAAGGCGATGAGTTTGGATCACATCCAAGTGAGCCTCATGGATGGGTGCAAGTGCAAAAACAGTTGCCATAAGGAACTTGATGAGATGGCTGTGCTGGACTTCCGACAACGTGTCCACGTGTTGATGGAAGGGCCACAGCAGCAAACCATGTTGCTGGAACTGTACAGAACCTGTCAAGTTAATGTGGACGGACAAGGCCAGAAGTACCTCGTCAATGGTGCATTTGTCTGCAAGTAAGTTTTTCTATTAGTATTAATGCTACTACGTCTCTCAGAGTACCAAATGTCATTAACTTTGTGTATCTTGCAAAATTTTGTTCTTCGGGGAAATGTTTTGAAATAAGTTTGTATCCAGCAACAGAAGAGGACAAAATTCTGTCAGATGTAACAGCAAGTGTCATGGCATGATTAGTATATAATTTAACACAGCAATGACTGCATATTTCCTTTTTCGAAGCTTTTTTTACTGTGTTTGATTTATAGACTACTTAGCCATGTGTTAAATTTTTTCAAGTATGTGTCAAGTATAGCACACTCAAGTGAATAACAATAGGTCACCTTATACCTTAGTACAAGTAGTTGGTCAAAGAGCATGAAACAGGCTGAGAAAAAGTTACAGACAATGCATGTATTGCTCTTTGCAGATGTGCTATTCAGATGAGCTATGCAGATCTTTCTTTACATGGGTTAAGCATATGGCTCTGTCTGTACCATTTTAAGAAAAATTGTATTTTTAATAAGTCAGAAGAGCATTAGTATGCTACGTTAGAATATTTCAATATCACATAACAATGGCTCTATGACTAAAAAAATGGCTTGAATGCAATTCTATTCTAATACAACATGTACTGTTGACTTCCAGGTATGCATGGCACAACATATGCCTAGGGATCTCCCGGGCCAGCCATTTCCGCACAATGGCAAAACTGCGGAGAGGGTGCTATGTTGCGGTGAGACAACCAGCACTTGAGGGAAGCCTGGGAGCAAAAGGTAACAATACTAACATATTTCTTCTCTGTCTTTGCCACTCTTGGTTTGGTATATGCAACATAGCATTTTTAGGTTAAAACTGTACAAGCGTTTTATGTCATCTCTCACATGCACCCTGTAAATCAGTGTATATCTTGAGTTGTCATATATCTGTACATACATGTTTGACATGTGATCGTCTGCTATATCCCACGTATTGCACATTTGGTCTTGTCACAAAACAAAAGCAAGCAAACCCATGACAATGTCCTTTATTTGATTATAGGCCGTACAAATGTAGGTATAACCAAGGAGGCTGAAAAACGTCCTTTGCATAACCTAGTAATCCTATTAAAATGGAGCCCCTTCAACACCTTATGAGATAATGGTGTATTTTTCTTCATTTTTGTATTTTAGGGAATGTAGCAAAAGGCTTCATACAGACATTCATAACAACAATGGGAGACAGAAGCCCCGACAACAGGCGGATCCTTCTGCCTGTCGGCCTAACCAAGACAGAGATATATCTGCAATACAAGGACAGGCAGAAGGATCTTGCAGTTAGCCTACCGTATTTTTTCTCCGTTTGGCAGCTGCACTTCCCACACGTGTCAATCCCAAAGGTAAGACTGGGGTAGCAATGGGAGAAATAAGAGGAAACATAGAGTCTAAACCTTTGCAATGGTTTTCCTCAATAATAGACAACCTCTGCAGCCATGTAATAATGTGCTGACACTTTCACTAGGAAGCTACAAAATAGTGTACAAGGTCAGAAAAATATTTCATAAATAGTAAGGCTTTCCATGTATGTTCGTAAATTGGATATACGATATTAAGTATGTTGCGCTGCCAACGATTCCTTCCCTGTATCAATATATGTTGCATTGTATCAGCTTTCTTGTATCAGGAAACACAGTGAAGCATAATTCACAGAAGACTCAATGACGAGACGTTATTCTACTAATCTATATTGTCCACTTCATGGTTTCAGGCCTGTCGCATGAAACAGTGCGACGTGTGCATGCTGGCAAAGCAGACCATTGCCTCTGAAGTTTCCTTCGTGGCAAGGCAGGCTCTGATAAGTAGGTGGAAAAGACATCTGCAACGTCAACAGTAAGTTTTACACTATTTCTTTTGTAACCCATGAATAAAGTTTGTTCATCATATCTCCATTGATGACTTATAATTTCATTGATTTCTATTACATTATGTATTACTGCAATGCTTGTTTTTGCAACCAGCCCCAGTGTCCAATAAAAAGGTATGGTCATTAAAAGATGTAGTATTATATATTCATTACTCATGTCTATCAGAATTGCAATGAACAACACAAAGTTCATTCCAAAATGTTGTTTTACAGGAAGGAACGAGAAACTTACTATGAGAGGAGGTCAAGGGCAGAAAGTAGGACACGGGACTATTTCAGCTTGATATTAGATGGGATGGACCAGTCCAAGTCCAACCTTCCTCACTTTAAAGGATGGACTGAACCAAAGGTAGGTTAATACAGATTGTCTGCGAATAACAAATATTTTTGTAGCAAGCCTGTAACAGGATTTTCGTTGTGCTGTTTCTAATGGTAATATGGAATATCTATATCAGTGTACATGTAGATGGAAACTTGTAGTTCGACTGTTCGACCATTGGAAAACATGATAGCTTATGATTATCAGTAACATGAAGACTCTTATCAAAAAAGTATGTTGGATTACTCCAGTTTAATAAGATACTTTGGATTTTTCTCAGTTATGATGTAAAGTTAACTTAATGTTTTACATCTTGTTATGTTAACTATTATCAAAATGTTTACCTACATGTATACCTTTTTTTGCATACAGTCAGCTGGAAATACAAGACTAGAAACACACATCACGGGGGCAATTGTGCATGGACGAAACACATATGCCCTAATCGACTTGTCACAATATCCCCACGATTCCAACTTGGCAATGAACTCCCTTCTCCACATCCTCGTCAGCGAGGCAGGTAATGGTCCACTGCCACCCATACTCAACATACAGGTGGACAACTGTGGCAGAGAAAACAAAAACAGGTTCTTCCTGGGACTGATGGCTCTCCTGGTGAAGAGAAATTTTTTTGAAGAGGTAAGCCCCAAAACATTGTCATTATATAGTTGAAAACAGCAGCAAAATCCTATTTGGAAGGAACATCTGACTTCTATAAGTTCTAACTTGACATGTCCAAATTAAATTCTTACAGGTCAGAGCCTCATAGCTTCATGGATACAGATCAACAGCATGCTATGACAATTTTGCAACCTCATAGTCATGGATATGAAGCATTCTGATTATTGAATGTGCTTTTATTGGGTAGCAGTAGTTAAAACTAGACATTAGGCCACAGCAAGTAATTTTTATGGATGACATCAATTTTCGCCTGATTTTGGAGAAAAAAACAAGAAGCTTTGTCGCCCTCTGACATTAGGTGGTCAACATGCCAAAAATGGGCAAAAATATCTGTTGCTATGCCGGAATGTAGATGACAGATAAAAAGGAAGAGAGACAGGACAAGGCTCTGATTTGTTTGTCGTTTACTTTGATGCAGTGATGAATTTCATTCCTTCTATATGTGATTTGTACAATGATTAAAAACTTTTTTTTTAAGTATTGAAATATTGTAATAGTTGGAGTAACCTTAGCACATTATATTTCTTGTTTAACAATGATTATGATGTCAAAATTTTAAAATGTAGGAATCTTGTTTTTTTGGCCCGTCTTGTTTTTTTTCCCTGTTGCATCAGATTTGGAGTCTGGGGAGGATGTCATCCATTAAATTTACTTGCTTTGGCCTTACAAAGATTAAATTTGTTATCTGTCATCATTAACAGATAACCGTCAACTTCCTCATGGTTGGCCACACCCATGAAGATGTGGATGCAGTATTCAGCCAGTTCAGCCACAGGCTGGATAGAAAGGATGCGAAGACCATTGGTGAACTGGAGGAGGTGCTGAGAAATAGCTTCCACCCTGAGCCAAAGGTGGATCAGCTATTTGTTATGTGGGACATAAAGAACTGGCTGCAACCTTGTTTGGCGCCTATAGAAGGCCATTCAAAACCCCACATGTACAGGTATGTGATGCATTCATTTGTGTCAGACATAAGAAACATACATGTACCTATATTGTGTGATCATCTCACCAACTACTACTAACACATGAAGAGAAGGTAGGTGTAGACGAAACACAGCAATGTGGATGTATTAATGGCATGATTTTCTGTCTTGTTACAAGCAACTCCCTCTGAAAAGGATTACATCTTTTTTTCCAGGTTCACAAAGGACAGAACTGGCCATGTGACCTTGCAGTATAAGATGTGGTCTACAGACCCCATCTGGAGACCAACAGCAACTGATCCAAACGTAGAAATCCTTAGAGAAGTAGATGGGCACCAGGTGACACCCACTGGGCAGCCATCTTTTGTTGAGCCTCATTTTGAAGAGGAAGATATGAAAAAATTGAAGTCTTCGATTGAAAAAATGAAGGATCATCTAAATTATGATCAAATGAAGTGGTGGGAGACATTCCTACAAAATCCAAATGAGTTCAACAAACCACCATCAACACCATCCTGGTTCCTTCACCACCTCCTGCCGTACCAGCCACTACCACCCGAGCCACCAACATCTGATGAAGGGCAGAGGACAGCACTGCAGAGGCTGCTAAACAAGGAGCTGACCTGTCCTCCTGTGAGTCACTTCATTATTGCTTTTAGCTGCATGAATCTTAAATGTCTGCATGCACAATACTTTCAGTAACAATAGTACCCCTGTGAACAAATCTCAATGCCAATTCATTCTGCTGCTGTTTCTCTTCGTGCACTAATCTTTGTATCAAATCAACACTACAGTCTCAGTTGAAAATAAAAAAAGACGTAGGAGATACTGTAGGTCTTTATATTTTGTGTTATTAAATCTTATGTTTGTGGTACTAGTATTTGGAGTGACTCATAATGGAAAGTCATCACATGCTCAACTGAAATTCCGTTTTCTGTACTACTCACCTGAGCGTTACCACTACAAACTCAAAGATACATTTCAGTCTCATATCCTGATGTATATAAAATTGGTAAAGATACATGGACTTGGAACATTGTAGTAAATGTTACACAGGGTTTCTGTACTTTGTCCTTATAGTTTGTTAATGTATCTTTTCAATAGGTAGCTAACAAAGGAAAGAAGCGCCAGCAGCCTGGAAATCAACAATCTGCTAGACAGAAAAAGAGAAAAGGAGGAAATGGCAAACCAAGAAAAAACGACATGGTTGCATTTTTTGATGAAAATAATAAACTGAAAGTAGGAAAAGTCGAATGGATTATTGCAGAAAAAGCCAAACTGTTAATGTACAAGGGAGCCATTGGCCAAAAATATGTTCCATACAAAAACAGTTCCGGACTACCCATGTACATGTTCATTAATAAAGAAAACATTTCAGCACATTTCCAACTGATAGGCAACAAGATACCTTCAAATATCGTTGAAAAATTGCAAAAAAAATAAATACATTACTGAGTATTACTGTACATCATGTTATGATGTATGATCCTTTGGAGAATGATTTTTTATGATTGTGTTATATATTTGGACTGAACCATACGTAGTTTGTCATGGATAACATATGCTTGTCCTCAAACTTGTTCTTTTTTTTTGCTCATGATGTTATGATGTATTCCCCTGTAAATAATAATTAGTCCTGAGGTTACAAGGTGCGAACTGCATCAAGTTGTCTAGTTCTGAGATGCAGAGTGTGTTATTTTCCAGTTTGTCATGGATAACATATGCTTGTCCTCAAACTTGTTCTTTTTTTTTGCTCATGATGTTATGATGTATTCCCCTGTAAATAATAATTAGTCCTGAGGTTACAAGGTGCGAACTGCATCAAGTTGTCTAGTTCTGAGATGCAGAGTGTGTTATTTTCCAGTTTGTCATGGATAACATATGCTTGTCCTAAAACTTGTTCCTTTTTTTTTGCTCATGATGTTATGATGTATTCCCCTGTAAATAATAATTAGTCCTGAGGTTACAAGGTGCGAACTGCATCAAGTTGTCTAGTTCAGAGATGCAGAGTGTGTTATTTTCCAGTGTCTTTAATGAGCATTGTGGAACTTAAGTATGTTGACTTCCATTATGTAATGTAAATAAAGTAATGTATTAAGTTCTAGGACAGTAGAGTAACTTTTTGCACAACTGAGACAAATCCAAGCCAGGGAAACAGCGTTGGGCAGCGCCGCTGGAATTCCAGCCAGGGAAGCAGTGTTGGGCAGCGCCGCTGGAATTCCAGCCAGGGAAGCAGTGTTGGGCAGGGCCGCTGGAATTCCAGCCAGGGAAGCAGTGTTGGCAGGGCCGCTGGAATTCCAGCCAGGGAAGCAGTGTGGGCAGGGCCGCTGGAATTCCAGCCAGGGAAGCAGTGTTGGTCGCGGCCGCTGGAATTCCAGCCAGGGAAACAGTGTTGGGCAGGGCCGCTGGAATTCCAGTCAGGGAAGCAGTGTTGGGCAGCGCCGCTGGAATTCCAGCCAGGGAAACAGTGTTGGGCAGGGCCGCTGGAATTCCAGCCAGGGAAACAGTGTTGGTCGCGGCCGCTGGAATTCCAGCCAAGAACAGTGTTGGGCAGCGCCACTGGAATTCCAGCCAGGGAAGCAGTGTTGGGCAGGGCCGCTGGAATTCCAGCCAGGAACAGTGTTGGGCAGCGCCGCTGGAATGCCAGCCAGTGAAAAGGCTATGTACAATGAAAAATAAAGGGTAAAGAGTACATAACCTTGTAATATAGTAGGAAATAGGACAGATATGCCCTATGTTAGGTGCTGAATCCACAGATAGTGTCATCTTGAGACTAAATACAGTCTCAAGTTGCATCAGAATCCGTTCTTGTTGCCTACAAGTGAATGCAGAGGTTTTCCCAATAACCTCCATGGAAGTCATCACTGACTCTCTTCTGTAACCAACAATAATTTTCAAAACAAGTTGTTGGCCTTTCTACACTTAACAAATGATAACTTTCTTAATTGTGCAGTTTAAAGAACAATTCATCGGTAGAATTAACCATACAAGCGAATGCAGGCTGAGGTTTTCCCAATAATCTCCACGGAGAAGTCATCACCGATTCTCCTCAGGTCTGCATGAGGCATTCATCTCGGCGGATTATTCAAATCCACCCGCCCTCTGACCTGTAGCCCATGGAAGAGGCTTTGGGATGCTATTAATCAATGTATAGGCCCGACGGTGTCATGTCATAGGAGTAAGGTGACCTGAAAAGATGACAAATCCTGGGAGCTAACTCCTCAAGTGTATCAATTCTGCATGGGTTGGCACTTGGAGCAAACTACCGGAGACTCGTACTAGGCCTAGGAAAAAAATGTTGTGTTTCCCGACAAACCCTAGAAAAAAACTGCCAACCCTAGCCTTTTTTGGGATGT
>NW_017803490.1:6329917-6337347 GCF_001625305.1 Branchiostoma belcheri | reverse complement strand
AATTGGAGGTGGACGTAAACTTTATACTTTAAAACCAGAATGGCACCCAGGCTATTGCTGTACAACTTTTCCTATTAAGTCAAATACATCTTATCAAATGCATATTTGAGTCTCTAACTCCTTGTTTCTTGGATGCAAAATGAAACATTCCATCTTATCAAGCTAATTACATATTAGACTGTTTCTATATGACTAGTTAATGATACGTTATGATATATAGCTTGATATACATCGTAATCTTGAAGCATTATTATTATCTATTGTCTACAGGGAGCTAAAGATGCATTACAATGAAATTGCTGTCATACATACACATTACACAATGAATTATGAGTTCGTTATATTTCAATAAGATTGCATAATTCTTTGGAAAACTCTTGGTAGATTTCTATTGAATTTTATGTAATTGCTCATAACTTTGATTCTGTTTCATTTTTGCCATTGGAAGATTAGAAATTTAAAGAATTTAAAGATAGCTCAGTGTATAACTGTACGACTTGTGTGGAAGAAACTTATATTTCATTACTAGTACAAAATAATTATGGTATAAAACCTTGTATCTTTTTTTATATCAGACTGGGAAAAAGTATAAACTGACTGATCTAGATTGATACCATTTTCCACCTATGACCTTGTTTAAGCAACCATGTCACTTTCAGGTTGTCCGTTTTGCATGCAGCCGACACCTACTACATTTTTCTCCCCTTCCTTCCCACAATTATCCCTTGATTGACTTCGATCAATTTCCAGGAGGTGAAAGAGAAAGGCTCATCACTAAGCCTGTAGCTAATGTCTGGAGCTCGGGGATTGAGTCTTGTGTGATGGGAAGTGTGACATGCATGGTAATGTACCAGAGAAATTAGAAAGGTAACATTTGCAAAGTAAATGCATAATATTTACCTTTGCATATGGTCTGCTCTCACTGTTAATTCTTACTCAAACACATTCATATATATCATCATCATAGCGACAAGCTATGATGATGATATATACCGGTATGGTCAGACAGGAGTCTAAATCCCTCCTGCTATGAAATTGCAACATGATGTAACCTAACACTAGTTACCACGGTGACAGACATCTGGTTTAGGTCAATGACCTTATTTGTTTGGAGAAGAAGAAGAAGAGGAAGAGGATGAAACTGAGCAAAAACAATATGTTTTCCTTCGGTAAACATAATCAAGGCCACTTATTCTAACTGATTTTCTGTTACTAACAATAATTTGCTAAACAAGTTGTTGGCCTCTCTAAGCATAACGAATAATAATTTTCTTAATTGTGAGGTTTATAGAACAATTGTAGCATTCAGCGGTAGAATTAACCATGTTATCTACAAGTGAATGCAGAGGTTTTCCCAATAACCTCCATGGAAGTCATCACTGACTCTCTTCTGTAACCAACAATAATTTTCAAAACAAGTTGTTGGCCTTTCTACACTTAACAAATGATAACTTTCTTAATTGTGCAGTTTAAAGAACAATTCATCGGTAGAATTAACCATACAAGCGAATGCAGGCTGAGGTTTTCCCAATAATCTCCACGGAGAAGTCATCACCGATTCTCCTCAGGTCTGCATGAGGCATTCATCTCGGCGGATTATTCAAATCCACCCGCCCTCTGACCTGTAGCCCATGGAAGAGGCTTTGGGATGCTATTAATCAATAGTATAGGCCCGACGGTGTCATGTCATAGGAGTAAGGTGACCTGAAAAGATGACAAATCCTGGGAGCTAACTCCTCAAGTGTATCAATTCTGCATGGGTTGGCACTTGGAGCAAACTACCGGAGACTCGTACTAGGCCTAGGAAAAAAATGTTGTGTTTCCCGACAAATCCTAGAAAAAACTGCCAACCCTAGCTGTTTTTTTGTGTGGACACCTGCAAGGGACTTAAATTTTTGGAGCTGATCGACATTTTCTTACTTCATGATCTGACACCTGAGTGATGATTGTAACGTTTTATCATCAGTTTTACAACATTGACATTGAAAATATAAGACTTGTCCTCATCATGCAAGTTTTACTTTGTTAAACTGTAT
This sequence comes from Branchiostoma belcheri, assembly GCF_001625305.1. Lineage (NCBI taxonomy): Eukaryota > Metazoa > Chordata > Leptocardii > Amphioxiformes > Branchiostomatidae > Branchiostoma > Branchiostoma belcheri. The sequence goes on along the minus strand of NW_017803490.1, from coordinate 6,335,311 downwards.
TGTATAAGTTGGATCACTAGAAATCGACAAAGTTTTATAAGATTAAGAAAGAAAAAAAGATAATCCCCGACCCTAATTTTTTTCAGGACTGAAACAGGAAACACAACATTTTTTCTGAGGCCCTATAGACTGCTGGCATCACAAACACGTCAATGTCAGACCCAAGCGTTGTCAGTAAAGCCGATTTGTTTTGCTCCTGGGTTTATTCTAGTCATGCAAAGCAAACCTCTGCAACATGAAAAGAAGCTTTCAGAACTATCATATGGTGTCTTTGTGTTTACAATTTTTGTAATCTTATTTGAGTGAGCAACACCACAATACAAATGGATACCTAAGGCATTGCAGCTGATTTTGGGCACCACATATTTATAAAACACAGTGACTGATTATGTAGGCCTGGAATTTTCATAATATCTGCAATGATAATGTTTTACTTAAAAGCAATATAAACTGAAATTAGAATAATTATCAGTAACTTGTTAAATGCAACATGTATGACCAAGAGGCCAGGGTCAGTCGATACTACATATTGGTTTTAGATGGAGAACATTTTTGGCTGGTAGAATGTGTTTTTTTTAATCAAAATATCTTCTTAGCTGCCTACATATGCAGACTTTCTGTTACAATTTCGCATGTACGGCTATCATTAGAAATCCTGAACTGAAAACTAAATTGCTGAAAGGTTATAATTTTACACCATAATTATTGTAATGATTTCCCTTCAATGGTCTGATCCTATATCAGCTTCCACCTTAGTGTGAATCTCAATAACAAAAATCCATACATCGAGCCACCCAGCCACAAAGGGCTGACGTTGACATTGGCCTTCAGCCTAAGAAGCGCTTATAGCGTTTGAACCTGACCAGATGTGGTTCTCGGCGGCTACACCGGCGCGAAGTCAGTTTAATTCTCGTTAGGGGCGGCAGCCTTGATGCTAAGCCGAGAGAGATGGCACGGGCTCGTGTCCAGGAGAATTGAATCCCTGATATGCACCGTGAGTGATGTAGTTGGTATTCAGCAGGGAGAGGACCGTTGTTCTGTAATCCATGTCTGCCAAGAGGCCTGCAGGGGTGATACCTCTCAATCCTCGCTTAGTACAATAAAGTTCACCTGTAAACTTTCCTGCACAACAGTTGAAGAAGGCACTACATATGGCATATGACACAAACATACTACAGTAAGTCACATTATGCTCGCAGTAGCAAAAGTTTTCAGTCTGAGAAAATGGACATGTTGTTTGTAAGCTTGAGTACAATAGAATTCACCGATAAACTTTACTGCACAACAGTTGAAGAAGGCACTACATATGGCATATGACACAAACATACTACTGCAAATCACTTTATGTTCGCAGTAGCAAAAGTTTGTGGTCTGAGAAAAAGGATGATCATGTTGTTTTTAAGCTTGAGTACAATAAAGTTCACCTCTAAACTTTACTGCACAACAGTTGAACACGTTACTATAGATTCTACTGCTATATGAGAAACATACTACTGTAAATCCCTTTATGTTCGCAGTAGCAAAAGTTTGCGGTCAGAGAAAATGGAACACAAGGGGGGTGGAAGTTGACAAAAGAATGGCAAAGGGTAAGAATGACAGATATAAAGTTTTGAATAAATTGTTGCCTTGAAAAAAGGCCTCATCAAGATCTCCATGTATAAGGAAGGTTGGACAAAAATCCTCGTGATGATGTAAGTTTGATGCCTGCAGAGGATTGATTGATTGATTGATTGATTGATTGATTGATTGATTGATTGATTGATGTAAGTTTGTTCAAGTACTGACACCTGTTAGATTTTGAGGACACTGAAAGATTTACCAAAACAAATTTAATTTGTTTTTATTTAAATGGGCAACTTTTCTCTATAGACGCACTGTCAGTTTAAAAGCCAATTGTAAGTTACATACTCATTGAAAATCCCTCTAAATTCTCTTGAGCAGTTGATTTTGCAACAATAGAGGGTGTAAAAGAAGCAACAATATGACCTTTACTGTCCTTGACACGCCCAACACAAGCTCTAGATGATAAAAGTCTCAAGCTCATAAGCCATGCTTCAAGTCGCTACCCTGCGTCCTTGATTTTAATTTCACTTAACCTTGGACATACAGCCAACACTCATATCAAAATAATTCTTTTACCTTGAAAATGTTTTTTGGCTGTACACTCCTCAACATCACCTTTTTAGTGACAATTGTACAATACCCCAATCTAAGTTCTTGTCTGTGATTTCCTTGAATGTATCTTTAAGCAGAAGGCACTTTTCCAACCATTCATAAAATATCATCTAAGGCACTGCTACTAGAATCAAACTTGTATCATTACGTAAATTATGAAATATTTGGTTTTATGTTGAACTTTGCAACAGTACAGCTAGTAAAATATGTTCTGTGTTCAGTGATATTTCAACAGTGATTTTAACCTAAGGAGGGCTCACTGCAATATTTAATGCTGCTGCAAACGTAATCGAATATACTGTAACTGTTTCCAGTTTGTACAAACAAAGCTATAGAAGTGTACACCTGTTCATAAAACATTCATCTTCCTGACCTTCCCTAATCCCGCTGCTGTAATCAATTAGCTTTACCCCCCTCCCGACCTGTGAGGACTCATCAATCAAAACATTTCTCAAATTACCTGACAGGCTGAAATACTTTCACACTCTCCTGGTCATCGGGATCCAATAATCAAAAAGGTCAAAGGTCGTTTCCCAGGGGACACTATGGTTGCTCAGGTAAAAAGTGCATTTTTTATCAAATTTGAAAACATTTCTCAAATTTCTGAAAGGCTGAAATACTTTCACACTCTCCTGGTCATCGGGATCCAATAATCAAAAAGGTCAAAGGTCGTTTCCCGGGGGACACTATGGTTGCTCAGGTAAAAAAAGGGCATGTATAAAAAATTTCTCAAATTTCTGAAAGGCTGAAATACTTTCACACTATCCTGCTCATCGGGATCCAATAATCAAAAAGGTCAAAGGTTGTTTCCCAGGGGACACTATGGTTGCTCAGGTAAAAAAAGTGCATTTATAAAAAATTTCTCAAATTTCTGAAAGCTGAAATTCTTTCACACTATCCTGGTCATCGGGATCCAATAATCAAAAAGGTCAAAGGTTGTTTCCCAGGGGACACTATGGTTGCTGGGGTAAGAGGTGAATTATCAGGCAGATCTGTGTTTGACACTGGTGATTAATTGGTTGGTGGGTTAGCTGAGGTCTGGTGTCCACGCCACGACATCCCGGATAAGCTCTCCTCATGAAATATTCACGTCCGTACACTTTAAAGAGAAACTCTCCCATCATTTTTTTTGTTGCAAATATTCTAACTGTGACACAAAATCTATTGTGCCGCAAACATAATATCGTCATAAAATTTAATGAATTTACAGTACCAGTAGTTAAGTGCTGATTTTTGGCAACACCTCGGAGGCAAAGCCCTAAATAGATCAAATTTAATTAATTGTTAATTTCTTAAAATTCATAATCCAAATTTAAGTCTGTGACTGTGTTTCCCTGTCCCTGGTGCTGACTGTGTTTCCCTGTCCCTGGTGCTGACTGTGTTTCCCTGTCCCTGGTGCTGACTGCTTTCCCTGTCCCTGGTGCTGACTGTGTTTCTCTGTCCCTGGTGCTGACTGCTTTCCCTGTCCCTGGTGCTGACTGTGTTTCCCTATATAGCACTTCAGAAGAACGTCTCATATGGGGTCGTATTCGCGCATATAAGGTTAACATCCCATCTGTAGTTTCCAAATGTTGTGTCGGAAAAGATATCGTCAGCAAGTTACAGACAAAATTCTGATGCAACGTTGACCAAACATCCAACGAAAACCGTGAAAAATCATGGTTTCGTGTAGGTGAAGTACTTTCTGCCAACGTGCTTTTGTACAGAGACCTCCGGAGACTCTGAGATTACCAGATCTGACAGTTCATTTTTCCTGCAGCAAACCAGCAGGTAGTTGATGGGATGGGGCTTGGCATGACCTGCTTTTTGCACTAGGAGTTCAGACTAGATGGACATAAGATGTACCACTGCATACTCTATCACTCTGAGTGTTTCTGTGACAAATGGTGGTGGTATGACATGCAGGTTAGGGCTGTGTACTCAAATGTACAAGTCATGTAACATCAGATACAGGTGCAGTACAGCTAACCTGTATCTGTAAGTGAACAATTTGACAAAAAAACCTATGGCATGTGTAAAATTTAATTAATAACAAATTATTGCATGGTGATAAAAACTGTAAATTAAAATATATGCAATTAAGACTATAATTCTAAATAGTTGTTACATGAAGTTTGAATGAATAAATGCTTCATTCACAGAAAAAATAGACTTAAGAAGTATAACCTCATTTTTAACCAAAATGTGTAATCTCTAAGTCTAACTTCTTAGGAGAGTGTAGGGGCAAAATTTTGGATGAAAAAAATGTTTCCAAGCTCCACTTTTTTCCTATGTTTATTTTGTAATGGGGACCTAAAAACATGACAATTTGGCCTGACTTAAAAACATGATAATTTGGCAAGGATTCAAGCTACCAACATCTACTTGGAAATCAAGAGAGATCTACTTAATTTTATGGTTGTGTGAGCTACATTGTTAGAAGAATGTCAGAAGGCAAAATTCTAGATGTTTTCCAAGTCCACATCTTTTGTAACAAAAATTAGGACCTAAAAACATGACAATTTGGCCAGGATTCAAGCTTCCACTTGGAAATCAAGAGAGGACTACTTTATTGTGTACACGTGATGTACATTGATTTATAACTCGGTAACTTCAGTTCAAATAACGTCTTCTTGAGAAATGGTTGTTTTTACTTAGGCACAATCAGATAACGCTAGAGTGATGGTAGTGCTGGATGTTTCCTCTGCTTTCAAGAAAAAATCTTGGCTGCCATCAGAATTTTTATGGCTCTACAATATATGTGTGCATTACTTTGTTCAGGGATAGAGGGGGGAGCAACCATAGATATCGATTTGGTGCATGAAAAGGAGAAAGAGCTGTACTTTTTGTAGCATAGTTCTCTTCAATGCTAGCTAAAACAAAAAATCAGAGATCTCATACCTTACAAAGCTAATATAAATAAATAATTAAAAATATTCTTTGTAAATTTCAGACCGATTCTTACATTGGCTTCAATATGGCACGCAAATCATGAATTAAGATGAATTTTCTGTGAACTTTGGTTCTGCTACTTCTGGACATTTTCCCTATAACTAAACTAAGAACTAAACTCCAATATCTGACACCTGATGAGTGATGAAACGTTGTACAATTGGTTTTCCAACATTGACATTGAAAATAGAAGTGTCCTCATGCAAGTTCTAAATGTTAAACTGTATTATAAAAGTTGGATTACTAGAGATCGCCAAAGTCTAATAAAAAAAAAAAAAAAAGAATAGT
>NW_017803490.1:6293915-6329897 GCF_001625305.1 Branchiostoma belcheri | reverse complement strand
CTAATAAAAAAAAAAAAAAGATAGTCCCTACCTACCTTGACCTTAATCTTTTCAAGAAACACAACATTTTTTTCCTAGCCCTATAAACAGCAAACTATAGAGGTGTCCATGTCAGACACACAGCCGCTATCCCTCTCCCACCAGGACAGCTGGAACAGTAATATTGATGTTCTGCTGTGCAGGAAGAATCGCTCTCCAATAGACCAGCCTGACAATCCATCCATTTTCCATTCACAGAGCGGATAGCTTTATTAATAGTTTGATTTTCTGCTCTTAGAATAGAGCAGTATTCAATCTTATAGATTGGTGTGGCCTTTTTTGTACATAGAGGGTAAAAGTTGCATAGAGTCAAGAGAGTCAACCCAATACTTTGGATTGCTGATTCATATACTTCATCATAAGATCTAATATTATACATTTTTGTACAAAAACCATCATGAATAATAAATATGATTGTTACAAAATATGCATATTGCATAAAAGCAAACATATTTGATAATAGATATGATATGTTAGGAATACTATATATTTATTTGCACTCATGCAGACATAACCAAAGAAAGAAATGTGAAAATGACTGACTAAAAAAGTAACTTACTAGATGAATCAAGAACAAACTTACAAAACTATGAAATGTACAATTACTTTAAGTTAACCTTTTGACTTCTTTTCCCTGTATGCTACAACCCCTATTGTAGCCCCTAATCCCTCTACTTCTCAGTATATAAACACCACTTGTGTGCAGTAATGAAATAAACTCATTGACACAAGCCTTTAAACAAGTCCAACCCAAAACACAACAATCTCTGTACTTAGTAACCATTTCTATAGGCTAAAAACTAGGTCAATATGAGCCAATACCCAGTTGGGCTATCTGTGTAATTGTTTGTAGAATTGGGGCTCTAAATGTTTTAGATGCCGTGAACTACAACAGTGCGAATCGGCAACATGTGTACCGTTTTCCACCCGAGTTAGCGCCAAATGAGCGGAACGGAAAGAATCACTTCCATGCAAACAAAGGCTAAGTACTGTCTGTGCATATACACACGTACCGTATACCGCATATCGCATACCGCATATCGTACTCCTAGTCTAAATCCAGCTATAATACGATGATTTAGTGGGTTATAAGGTTATAATACGTAGGCTTTAGAGGGTGGTTACATGAAACCACAGTGGATGTAGACGGTTAAACCGATGCACCACAGAAGGTCGAACACTGCCCGATCTGAGCAGCCCTTTGTCGCAGGAAAGGAAGGCCGGACAAAAGAGGCATTGGACAAAATTAATAAGGGCAGACCTGGCCTTTTCTGTTGGCTAGCCATGGTGCTTCTCTGGTGTGTGGGGTGTAACTTAAACGGGGGAGAGTCATTAACTGTTTAAGGAGGACCTTAGACTCTCTTCTGCCACCAAAAACGTTTATAAATATAATATATAATATAATAAAGACATTGCAGCACTTGCAATGTAAACCTGGAGTCAGAATTGCCCTAAGGAAGGTGACAGACGGTCACCGAAACGTCGGCTGAATATAAAAGACTTGCATGTGTGAAAAGAGTCTCTACTCAGTGACTTACCAACCTGATGAAACTAATAACAGTTTTAAGAAAGAAAAAAAATTACAATTATAATCTTATATTTAACACAACTTGAACAAGTGTAATGGAAAGTGTATATACGGTGTTTTCAATAGTTTTGGCTCCTCTAACAAGTGGTATTAAAGCATTTGTTCTACCCCCACACTACAGAAATAAAGGAATAGGAAATAGCATAGTAACAAAACAAAGAACCCACACAACATCCACAAACAATTATAAACACGGGATACCCAATAGATACCCATACACAGGAACTTCAAACATGACCAGATATTCAGTTACCAGAAAAAGTAACGATCCAAAAAATGCAACATTGTTAAAAGTTGATCTTTTTTTTACACAACATATTTTCTCCTTTTTGAAAATTCTTTGGACGATTTTTAAAAACAGAGGAAAGCAATGGAATGGCTGTGCTAGATACTTATATCAAGATATGCTCTCAATTTTGTATAGTTGAACAGCATGAAAAAAAATGTGCTATGTGTGATTCAATATTTTGTACAGCCAACAGGGATTTATCATAATTAACTACTGGTACTGTAAATTAATTAAGCATTACAGTTCTACCCCCACAATACAGAAATAAAGGGATAGGAAATAGCATAGGAACAAACAAAGAACCCACACAACATCACAAACAATTATAAACACAGAAATACCGAATATTAAGGCAATAAATAAACAATACACAGGAACTCTAAACATGACCAGATATTCTCACTTATTTACATACCAAAAGGAATCATACAAAAAATGCAGCATTGTTAAAAGTTGATCTTTTTTTAAACGGCACATTTTCACCTTTTTGAAAATTCTTTGAGCGATTCTTAAAAACAGATCGAGGAAAACATTTTGAGCAACAGAATGGTTGTGCTCTATACTTGTATATATATATAAGATATTTGAGAGATGCAAAGACTCTTTTGTATAGTTGAACTGCATGAAAAAAATGTGCTATGTGATTCAATGTTTTGTACAGCCTTCGGGGATTTAGACTTGACAAGTGCAAGAAGGAAGCTAGTAACTGCGATATTTCAACTGTCAGGGTATCTTATAAAACTGTCAGCGAGATTTTCTTGTAAGGAAAGGGAAAATCGCAGATACAAGCCGTGGTGTGTTTTGATGGTGATGGTTTTTTGCGGAATGTAAAAGGATTTATAGGAATACCTCATAACATAAGGCTTAGCATGGTATTGTTGGTTTGTTATGATAAAGACTGCAAGGTTGACAACCACAAGAAAGAATCTAGTAACTGTCAATGAGGTTTTCTCGTAAGGAAAGGGAAAATCGCAGATACGAGTACAATAGGACCGTGGTGTTTTGATATATAAACACAAGCCTCCTTGTTTGATGGTAGTGGTTTCTTGAGGAATGTAGAGAGATGGAATACCTCATAAGCATGGCTGTACTGTAGGTTGGTTATGATATAAAGACTGTAAGGTTTGGTATAACTGTCAGACTCGTGTCGTGCTCAGTACTTACCTTAGTACAGAGGGTTAGAAGAATATTTCTCGTAAGGAAAGGGAAAATCGCAGGACCGTGGTGTTTTGATGGTGTGGTTTCTTGTGGAATGTAAAAAGATGGAATACCTCAGAAGCAATTGGATGTGCCTGTACTGTAGGTTGGTTATGATAAGACTATAACGTAATTTTGTTAAGCCGATATAACTGTTTCGTGGCCGAGTGTAGTGCAGTACTTACAGAGGGTTTGAAGAATTCCAGTAGATGGGCTCTAGCATGGCTCCCAGCCGGCTGCCTGCCGCCCCGAGGCCGGACAGCATCACCACCAGTAGCGCCGCAAACATCCCCGGGTCCCGGGCGGGCCTCACGCCGCCCAACACGGCAGCATGCCGCGACGACACTCCGTAGAACACGCACAAACACAGCAACTCCGGCACGGGTGGCTCATTGGCATTGTCAGCCTGCGAGGTCCCAAACCGCGAGTTCGAATCTCTACCTCAGCTGCGGAGGGCTCCACATGGGGGTTACCACAGCGCCGGACACGCCAGTTTCACTTTTACCCGCTACCTGAAAACACTTTCACTGACGTCTGGATCTGTAGAATGAAAAGCTTTAGTCAAACCCGTCCGCTCGAATTTGCGTTACAGGAGGATCTGTATGGGGGTTCTTGGAGCACCTCACAGTTACAAAAGTACTGGAGAGCGAAAAAATCTACAATTTTTCTGGATCTAAATCTGTATATCGAAATATGTGTGGGGGTTTTCACCGCTCAGCTCTAATAATTTTCATAATTAGGTTCATTATTAACCGCATGTGGACCCTCATTCCGTTGTTCATTGATGTTCAAGCAGATATTGGGTGCAAAATTGTTGCCTTTGCCAGAGAAACGGAACGGAAATTATCTTTCCTTCAGACATCTACTTGGAGGTTTCCCATGTGGGGATTTCGGATATTCCTCACCGCTCCTACAGGTGGCTCTGCATGGGGGCTTCAGCAGTTCCACAACAATGAGCCGTAGATGATCCGTCAAACTCCCCAACTGCGCCAGAGCCTCTCAACAATGAGTTTATTTCTTTCATTGTAGCCGAATTCTCTCAGAAGAAGACTATAGACTGTTTGTGATCAAACACTCAAGGAGTAACGGTGTAAAAGCGGGAAGATCAGAATTACCATGTACGTACACACACACACACACGCACACACATAAATATTTTTGCGCATACATACACATACACTTCATGCCACATACACATATGTATATAAGAATCAGAAGAGTAGAAACAGAAAGACACTCCTGGTCCCGGGACGGGGATCTCACGCCAAACCCGGGCACCAGTTCAGACCCCGACGCTCTAACGACACAGCTAAAAGCTCTAGACCCGACGTTTTAACATTGTTATTTGGTTGAACATTTTCTCTTCAGTCCTCCCCTACTGTCGAAGCAGAGGATTGGGTTTCGCTTAATTTAGGCGTGTTTTTAGGCTTTTTATCGGGGTTTCACTGGAATCTTTTCCCAAGCAGCGTGAAAAAAGATTCCAGTAAAAGAAACCCCGATAAAAAGCCTAAAAACACGCCTAGATCAATCAAAAACCCAAACCTCTGCTAGCTAAGCCTGAAGAGCAGTCCTCCCTGTCTTACAGTATGCCGTTGTCGCATGAGAGCTCCGCCCGTTCCAGTACAAACAGTCTCTAGCGGAAAATTAGAATTTCCAATGAGTTGCCATGGCAGCGGCGGCTCCGTTAGCGGGAACGCCGGGTGTTGTGCTCGGGTAAAACCGCCGGATTTATGGGCGCAGCACAAAAGAAAGACACTCTAGCCTCTACCAGACTCCTTTGCAGGCTGAACAAATTGTAGAAATCGGCCTAAAATGGGATTTAATTGGCCAGGGGAGTTGGCCGGATTTATAGGAGCAGTAGCCTCTACCAGGCACTGCGGGTCGCTGAAAATAAAAAAAAGTAGAAATTGGCCAAAATAAAGGGAATAGTATACCAGGGGAGTTGGCCAGCCAGAGAGGGACATTTTGCGACTCACGGAATGTACCATCTAAGTCTCTGGTCGGCTAACTCGCCTGGTATACTATTCCATATATTTTGGCCAATTTGTACTATTTTTCTAGCGATCCGCGGTGCCTGGTAGAGGCTATATTCGCAGCACAAACTGGTCTGATAGAAAGGCCTAACTTGTCTCTAGCCTCTACCAGGCTTCAGAGGCGGCTGGAAACTGAGCATCAAACTGAAATCCCTATGACTCATATGAGTTTAGAGGGATAAATCCACTGGTATGTTATCTGTCTGTATTGTCGATATTTTCCTGAGTCATATCTGAAGCCTGGTAGATCTTAATACCTCCTTGGAAGAGGCTAACTAGTCTCTACCAGACCTCTTAATTCGTGGACTAAAAAATTAGATTCGGTGGGGCTTTATGTTGGCCTCCTGTATCCAACGTTCGCCCAACAATGTCCCCGGACGTATTATCTTCAAGTTGGTAGGTTTCTTTTCAGCAGTGCAGCGGTGCCACTGGCGATGTACCGACAACACGCACTCCCGTTATCAACCTTAATGATGCGGTCTATAAGTGACATCTAGCGGACGTTTGAAGACTGCAGCAACCGTTGCCCAAAGTTCCGCACATTCTGGGCGTTTCAAAAGGTACATCTAAAAAGGTAATAAGTTAGGCAATGTTACAACATCCACAAATGTTAAAATGGTGCCGAAGATCTTTATTAAATGCTAACTTTGATTTTAAAAAATGCCCAACTTAACACTGGGTTGTTAAATGTCCAACATAACATTGGGTTACAGTGAAGTTCAAATGGGGATTGTGTTACTTTGCCTAAAGTTAGGGAAACTCACCAAAACTTCTTGACAATACAGATGTTACAATTTCCAAGGAAATGAGAATTTCGTCATGCGTTCCAAACAAAGATGGCCATGACGGAATTCTCGTACCTACGTACATTTACGCTCGTACATTACGTCAAGGCTATGAATTATCTTATGTCAACAGCTTGTATACGTTAGTACGGGCGTGGTGACTAATTATATGTCGTCACAGCTCAGCTGTAACTTTTCCCTCGCTAAAGTATTTAAAAAAAGCATATGTACTGACTACTGCAGAGAACGTTCCTACACACGGACAAAATATCCCAAACTCACCCACTGCATCATGAAGTTCCTCATCGTTGCGATTGTGCTGGCCGTTCTGGCTAATGCAGAGGTGAGTTCTATATTAACGTTGCTTGTTGCTTTGTCCCTTAACCAAAGTCAGAGTAATGGGGGCCGTCTAACCTACACTCTCATATTTGCCACATCACAGAAACGGTGCCATCGAGGCCTTCTCAAGAATGCATAGTAGATATGTACATTGTTTAAAACAGAATTCGTTCTCGATACTGTATCTGTCTAAAAACCTTTCTCAAGATAGAAATATGTGTAGCATCTACTTAAGCCTATCATTCGAGAATATCTACTCAGTGTGTTTATTGAAATTTCTTATTCTACTTACTTTGTCCATTCTGAGTCATGTGAGTGACTGAAGATAATACTTTTTTCTTACCAAAAGGCCGCTCCGAGGTTCAAGTCCAAGATGGCGCCGCAGCCCCGAGTGTAAGTAGAGATATATCTACACACGTATGTTTATATGTTATTAGTGTTTGGGTGGATGGAATGCCATTTTTAGGTTCCCCAGGGGCACGTTTGCACTTAAAAATGCCCGAAACACACCAAAAAAAAACACGCTTCGTATAGAAAACATTAAAACATTAAACATAAAACATTAAAAACACTGCATAAATATTTAATGTACGTGCACACGCATTAACATCACATTAAACACATTAAAATGGGGCAATATGAAAATTGGTGAAACCGCAGAATGACAGGAAGGTCGAATTGGAGGTCAAAGTAGTATTCCGTAAGCCGGGCGGAATTCATTACAAGCGCCATGTCACGGGTACTTTGATTGGTTAATCAAAATTATATTGACCAATGGATGAACATCACACAAACGTTTTTGTTGCCTCCACAGAAGCTGCCACCAACTAAGCCACAACACTGGTGGCGACTTCGGTGACTTTGACACCGCCTGCACCATGCACTGTCTCATTCTGGGCTATCCGTCGGGCGGACATTGTGACGAACACAACGTAAGTGTCGTATATATATTTTTCATGGCAACTTTCCTGTGGTGTTAGCTGTTAATAGAAATTAGTCTCCATCTTTCACATTTTTCTTGTGAATCTAGGAAGACCTGAAAAGTAACATTTGCAAAACAAATGCATATGGTCTGCTCTGTAAATTCGTACTCAAATAAATACATTGAATTTCATATATATGGTCACAGGAGTCTAAATCCCTCCTACTATAAAATTGCAACATGATGTAACCCAACACCAGTTACCATGGTGACAGACGTCAATAAATCATGTCATTGGCCAGGTCAGAGGTCACTGTTTGGAGAATAAGAGGAAACTGAGCAAAAACAATATGTTTTCCTTAGGTAAACATAAATATGAGAATATGCAAAAATGTACCAAGTTGTTACTGTTGTACCAATATGTTATCATGTGTTAATGATATTCATCCTTTATTTTTTTTCACCAACTCTCAGATCTGCGTTTGCTCTTAGAGGAGGCATCAAAGTGGCGTTGCCATAGCAACGGCGGTCTGTCAACACAAATAATCAACCCTGACCTGAAACCTGGCTATTGTTTGTTGCATCGCTCGAGTGATTTATTCATAAAAGTACGAAACATGGTCCAGAGGAAGCTAGGGGAGTCTTATAGAGTTAGCTCATATATCGTATGTCAATGTCGAAAGTTATATGTGAAGATATGTAAGTATTGTACATTTGGGAATGCATCTATAGTAGCGACACCTGTGCTGCAGTGCAATGTGAACCAGTCAGAACTGCCCTGAGGAAAGTGACAGACGGTCACCGAAACGCCGACTGAATAAAACACTTCACCTTAGTTGTGTAAAAAGAGTCTCTTTACTCTGGGATTTTGTTAATAGATAATAGAGATGTTACAACCATTTTCGAGGAAACGCGTACGAGAGAGACGATTTCATCATGCATGTATCCCGACGACAAATGGCCGTGACAGAAGTCCCGTACATACATTGTGTCAAGGCTATGGGTTATCTTATGTCAACAGCTTGTACGGGCGTGGCAACTAATTATATGTCATCACATCAACTCAGCTGCAACTTTTCCCTCGCTTAAGTATTATGAAAAAGCATCTGTACTGACTACTGCAGAGAGCGTTCCTACAAACATCCCAAACCGATCTACCGGAATTTTTCCCGCGCAAATAGTATAAGAAAACGCGCGAACACAGACCTTTGCAGACGATATTTCTGACTTACGTTCCAACCGGACCCACTGCATCATGAAGTTCCTCATCGTTGCGATCGTGCTGGCCGTTCTGGCTAATGCAGAGGTGAGTTCTAACTTCTATCTATAACGTTGCGTGTTGCTTGGTCCCTTAACCCAACTAATCAAGGTTGTGGGACACTCTAACGTACACTCTCATAACACTGCCGGGTGCTATTGGACCGCCACAGTCTCGTAACCGTCGACGCCTTTCTGAACGGTCGTCACCTTTCTACATCTATCGCTGACTGGTCATTGCTATATCCGAGCGTCTCATAACTTTTTTTGGGTTCACAAACGTATAAAACGTAATATAGACTATAAAAAGCACAAGCTTGGATTCGAACCCGGGTCAAAAAGCGTAGGTCTTCCAATTCTTATTATTTCTGCTGTACTATTATGAGTTGTGAGTGACTAAAGATTATACTTTTTCTTTCAAAAGGCTGCTCCGAGGTTCAAGTCCAAGATGGCACCGCAGGCCCGAGTGTTAGTATGTCCACATAATATACTACTGTTTGTAAGGCTGTTTTTTTGGTTTGGACGGATGGGATGTCGTTTTTTTAAGTTCCCCACTGGCAAGTTTGCAATTCAAAATGCTTGAAATATCTAGAAAACGCTTCCTATCGAAAACTCATTAAAAACACTGTATAGAAATGCCATGTACATACACATGTATGGGGGAAATGGTGAAACGCAGACTGAAAGGAAGGTCAAATTGGAGGGCAACATGTTATTCCATAGTCTAGGAGGAATTGAGATCATATAACGTCATGTAATAGGTTTGATTGATGGTTAAACGAAATTATATTGACCAATGGATACACATAAACAAAGAAATAAACAAACATTTTGTTGCCCCAACAGAAGCTGCCACCAACTGGTCCTCAACATTGGTGGAACCGACTTTGGCAGTGACAGCGACACCGCATGCGCAGCCCACTGCCTTATTCTGGGCTATCCTTCGGGCGGACATTGTGACGAACACCAAGTAAGTGTCGTGTGTTTTTCATGACAACTTTCCTCACTTCAACACGACTTTCCTCACTTCACTCAGGTGTAAATGAGTACCTAGCTTCGGTTAGGGACGTCCCTCGGTAGAACGTTAAATGGAGGTCCCGTGTTTGGGGAGAGCCATACCCCGTGCACGTAAAAGAACCCACCAAACATTTAGAAAAAGAGTAGGGGCATGCCCCGGTGTGCAATGGTACAAAATTCTACTGTCTGGGAGTTGGTGATTCACTACAAATCACCCGGATGGAGGCCTGGTGAACCCCATCTCGTACTAGCCACAAAAGGCAGCAGAATCTTCAGCTAGTTGAAGGAGGCGGCCTCAAATGAAAGAAAAAGAAGAACTTTTCTGTAGTGTTAGCTGTTAATGACAGCAAGGGAATTATACATTCCTGGATAATGTCCTTGATGACAGTGACAATCACGCGAGCTCTCGCTGGATCGTGCTCTCGCGAGAGCAGAGTAAAAATGGCGGCGGTATTTTTTGGGGTCTATTAAAGTTTATTATGCCCCAGTGGGGCTAAATGCAGTACGTTAGTTACTAATAAAGAATAGGAGGGTTGTGCTATGTTCTTTCTACATCTATGCTTTACACGTTTCTTCTCTCTTTTTGAGAAATTTGTAAAAAAAAGTTTTTCCAATACGGCATGATTGAAGACATTATAAAGTCATCCTTTGTTAGATGTACATATTTCTGTTCTAACTGTACATGTACCTCATAAACAAAGGTATTGCGTAAATCGCTGTATAGTAGACACTCTACGATGAAGTGGATTAATAATAATAATTCTATATCTTTCACATGTTTATTTATTTATTTATTTATTTGAACTTTGTCACAAGGACAGGACAGGGGGAACAGGCAGATACCTTTTCCACGCCCCTGTACATTTTCCTTGTGGATTTAAGATTAAGGATAGAAAAATATGCACACATTTATTCTGCTATTTCTGTTGTACCAATATGTTATCATGTGTTAAAGGTTTTCATCTTTTTTTCACCAAAATTCTAGATCTGTGTTTGCACCGCTTAGAGGAGGAAGCATCCAATCGGCGTTGCCATAGCGACGGCAGTGTGTCAACACAAATAATCATCTAAAGTGTTGACCTGAAACCTTACTATTGTTTGTTGAGTTTTTAATACTTTAACTATGAGACATGATTTAGACGATGTTGTGTTTCATAGAGTTAGCTCATATAAAGTAAATTCTATCTAAAATCTAGAAATCTAACTTTAAAAATATGTAAATATGTGTATTTTCTCATACACTTCACTCCCATATTTCTTCAACTGGCAAACATGTATCTTTGAAACCTTAGCTAAGGCCTGGTAAGGCCACAACTTCGTATATCAGTGGATTGATGTTTTGACATTACAAAGTACGACTAATAAACATAGCGTAATAATTAGACAAGAATGTTTTTAAAACAGAAGTACTTAAAATCAACATAACATATATATAGCGATTATTTTTCTCCCATAACGCAATTATCATTCGCTTACTACGACCTGATGCCTTTTACTTCTTCCGAAACAAAATTTACTATCCAACTAGGTTTTTTTTTCTGTATTGTTTGTATGTCTCTCTCTCTCCTCTCTCTCTTTCTCGATCTCTATATATTTAGATGAGCTAGTGTTTAGAATACGAAATGCTTTCTTACTTTTGAAACTTTCTTAACCTCACTTTTCACTGTATTTTCTTGAACATTATGACTTCCACATCTTTCTACATGAATAAAAACACTCAAATGATTGAAGACTGATTTATTCAGATGTCGGATCAAGAGTTGTTTTTGTTGACAGGCGGTCTCCATGACGACGGCCACTTTAATGACTCTTCTGCTCAATTGCGGCAAACGCAGACCTGAGGAAAGAAAAACACGAGAAAAATTATCATAATGAAACATCATATTCCAACACACTTTCAGACAATGCTAAACATCCCCTACATACCCTACCCCCCCACCCCACCCTACACACACAAGGCACAAAGTCCACGTTTATCTAAAGATTTTTTTAACGATAAACTCATTTGTATCACCAATGGCGTCCTATAAAAACTGCTCAGTTTGTCATGGAGGAAAAAAAGTTATCTCTGATTTTTTTGTTTGAAATCCTCTCAAAAAGGCAGAAAATGCCATTTTAGGTTCTATTTTCAAAATTTGTCGGGGGAGCATGCCTCCGGACCCCCCCTAGGAACCTCGCCTCTTGGTCGCTCGCTGGTCTGACAGACATTAGGAAGAAACCCCCCCCCCCTCTTCAAAATCCTTGCTACGGGCATGACAAACCCACAATCCCTAGCCTCTACCAGGCACCGCGGATCGCTGGAAAAATAGTAGAAATTGGCCGAAATAAAGGGATAGTATACCAGAGAATATCCCGGGCCACTTCAAAGAACGTAGCGACCCCCGACAGGCTCAGGGGGTCGCGAATTGGATCTTCTATGGCCCGGGATATTCTCTGGTATACTATCCCTATATTTCGGCCAATTTCTACCGTTTTTCCAGCGATCCGCGGTGCCTGGTATTGTTTATTTGTTTATTGTCAATTTGCACATAAAAAAGTAACAGTATGAAATGAAATTATATACAAGCAAATATGCTGGATAGCCCGAGAAACCTGAAGGTTTGTCTAGTGGACTCTCCCAAATCCTATTAATCTTATGATCTCTTATTTACATACATTTATTACATTTACATTTAACTTGCAATGTATTAAGGGACAAGCAAACAAATTAACTCAAAAAAGGTACAAGATAATATAAAGTTAACACGGCGAATTAAATATCTAAACAATAAAGTTAGACAATCAAGAACATATTATATTGAACAAAAAAAAATAAATTTCCATTAGTCAAATCATAAGTTATTATGAGTAAGAACAACATAAGAAACCAATATTGACACAAAGAAAATATCATGGTAGATGCTACACAATCGCCACACTCACATTTTCCCCATTGCAGTATCCGCCACGGTTGCCCAACACAAGGCAGTGAGCTGCGCATGCGGCGTCTCCGAAGCTGGCTCCTCCGAAGGAGAAGCTCAGAAGATCGCAGGTGCTTCAGAAAAAACAACAACAACAAATTACAAAACAATAACAACAAATTACTAAACAACAAGAGTTCGCAGGGCACAAACCTTCGCAATAGCTTGAGGAGTGGGTAAATGTGTACCGGCCCTACTTTCCAAGGCGTGTTTTCAGGCATTTTTATCGGGGTTTCTTTTTTGTACTGGAACTCCCCCCCCCCCAAATTTGGAATTTTTTTTGGGTTGGGGAAAAATTCCACTGCAAAAAAGAAACCCCGATAAAAAAGCATAATAACACGCCAAAAGATAAGCCAAAACTCACTCGTCTTCTCTCATAAATTTAAACTTCACGACAGCTGTGTCGTTGTCACTTCAGTTCTTCTTATACAACGTTTATGGTCTTTATTTTCGAAATTAAGGAATTTAAGGAATCATGTGTTTTTCTTTCTCATATTGTCTTTTTCGCTCTCTCGCGTTAGACTTGGGATGTCATCCATAGAAGTTACCTGCTCTGGCCTAAACCGTATATAAACTAGAATATAAGTACTATTTGCGTTTACCGTTACTTTGTCTTTGTCCATTTATTTGTATCAACTGATGTAATTTTGAGTAAAAAGAAACCTCTACTTACATGCGTGGCTGGGCGGCCATCTTGGGCTTGGCCTGTTGGTAAAAAGAGAAACTTGGTCAATTGTGTAACAGTGGGGGGGGGGGGTTATAGGCGCTACCAACTGATCCGGCCGATGGGTCCAGACCTTTTAGCGGAATGGTTAGAGCTTTGGGGTATGAGCTGACGCCCAGGTTTGGCGTGGGTTCGATCCCCGGCCCGGTGAAACATTACAAAATCAGTGTGAAACATTACAACCCCACCGGACTACAAATACATCAATGCCCTCTTGTAAACGGTTGGAAAATTTTAGTTTTTTATGCATGACACGCAGATAAATATGGAGAATTTAGGATCTGGAAAGAACTCACCTCTGCATTAGCCAGAACGGCCAGCACGAGAGCAACAACGAGGAACTTCATGATGCAGTGGGTCCGGTTAGAGTCAGAAATATCGTCTGCAAAGGTCTTTGTTTTCGCGCTTTTTTATACTATTTGCGCGGGAAAAATTCCATCTGGGCCGGAATCATGATTCAGCCAGAATTTTTATCATCTGTTGACGTACTATATTTGGGGATATCTCTTAACCTTCTACCTACATACCCATCGCAGGCACGCGGCCTTGAGTGAGTGTCTCACTTTTGTGTCGGGATTCCAAGGTTTACTAGTACACAAAGTCGTTTCTCGTTTCCGCTATTGGTGGAACCAACTTCGGTGACGGCGACTCCGCATACGCAACTGGCTGGCTCAATTCTGGACCAGAGTTTATTTAAATAAGGCAATGTTGATATGGACCATACTGTAAATGGTAAAAAATAAGCGAATATATGTTGTATGTTGCAAAACAAAGTATTGGAAAACGAAACCAATGTCATAGAATGCCGAAATCAATTCAGGAAAAGAAGAGAATGTGAAGAAATGAAAATGAAGAGTGTATTACCATTCCCCATACCATACTCTGTGTGTTTAGTCATTTGTTCAAACTTTATGACCACGTAGATTTCATAATAAAGAGAAACTTTTTTGCCAAACTTTTTTTTTATTCTGCCATACTGGCTGAGGACCCGTAAATAGACCATACAATGCATACAGATCTAAATCTTAAGGTTGTTGGTTCAAATCCGTGGCAGGTCACACAGCTGTGTCGTTGGGCCACGTTACCACTATTTCCTCACATGACAGGTGAAAACGAGTACATAGCTTCGGTTAGGGACATCCTCTCGGATGGGACGTAAAGCAGGAGGTCCCGTTTTGAGGAGAACCACACCTCGAGCACGTTAAAGATCCCACCACACGTATCGAAAAGAGCAGGAGTTCTTCCAGGGTGGGTGTACAGTGGTTCAAACCTTACAGTCCGGTAGTACTGGTGTGTTACGCTTAATGGCTGTTCACAAACAAACAAACAAATAAACAAACAAACAAACAAGTATCAGTGACTCAAAGCTCAGATCACTAACCCTACTTCAATACTTGTCAGTGTATTTTCTTAAATACTTTCTAAAGTGGGAAACTTTGTCTTCTGCCTTTTGCTTCATGAAAACAAATAAAAACACCCAAATGATTGAAAACTGATTTATTCAGATGTCGGATCAGGAGTTGTTTTTGTTGACAGGCGGTCTCCATGACGACGGCCACTTTAATGACTCAGCTGCTCATGAGCGGCACGTGCAGACCTGAGGAAAGAAAATCACGAAAAAATTATTAGATATTCATACAAGAAATATATAAGAAATATATTCATTTTAAATTTCATAGTTTTAACCCACCTTTTGGCCATTGCAGTATCCACCACCGTAGCCCAAAATGAGACAGTGAGCTGCGCATGCGGAGTCCCCGAAGGCGGCTCCTCCGAAGGAGAAGCTCAGAAGGTCGCAGGAGCTACAGGGACAACAACAACAAATTACCAAACAACAACAACAACAAATTACCAAACAACAACAACAACAAATTGCGAAACAACAACAAATTACCAAACAACAACAACAAATTGCAAACAGTACATGGGGTCAAGTAAGTAGTTAGTATTCATAGTTTGCTGAGTGGGTCAAGGTGTATTTTCGACTCTCAAAAAGTTTACAACAACTGTTGCTTTATAGCTTCAGTTCTTCTTAATTACAAGGTTTTTTTTCTTGCCAACCCAAATACAAATATTTACTTACACGCGTGGCTGGGCCGCCATCTTGGACTTGAACCTCGGCGCAGCCTGTTGGTAAAAATAATACGACTCTTTAGTTTTAAAGTCTTTAGTCTTAAAGTAGAACACACAAGATTATGTTATGGGTTAGGAAAGAAGTTAAAGTGATCTCGAACCAGTTTTAGCAAATACACTCAGTAAACAGTTGACTAGTCGTGACAGAGAACACAGACGCTATGTACAGTATTTACAGGTTCATTGTACCGGGACAAATCCCCAAGCTGTTTTCGACAAGTAACGTTACATAACGTTACAATAAAATTATTTAGGACCTGTGCATGACACACAGATGAAAAATAAGACGAAAGAACTCACCTCTGCATTGGCCAGAACGGCCAGCACGAGAGCAACAACGAGGAACTTCATGATGCAGTGGGTCCGGTTGGAACGTGTCCGTACGTGCGTCAGAAATATCGTCTGCAAAGGTCTGTGTTCGCGCGGGCTTTTTTCTTATACTATTTGCGCGGGAAAAATCCCATCTGGAACGGAAATATGATTTAGCCAAAACGTATCATCTACTAGTATTGACATACTATAACCTAGATATGTGTGTCAGGCCAGTCACTTTTACATGCCTCTCCTACCAACGACACCGATTTTGAAAGTACAACATTTTCTGATCATCTGCACCGAGGAACAGTGGTTTGGAACCTGCATGATGAAAAATGTTATTTTGAGAAGCAAATAGTGATTAACCTAGTATCGTGATTACATACAATTGCAAGACTTTAAAATATCTGCTTTGTTTGCCATACATAACCACTGTCGTAGTATCATAGGCACACAAAACTAAGCCATCGGACAGTATGTGGCCCCACTTTTTGGCGACGCCTCTGGAGCGATGCGGATATGTCATTCGACTTTGGCCAGTCCTCAGGCAATCTGATCTCATGTCAGACGCGTTTGATATCAACGACGAAATGTATCAAACTTGGTTTATGGATATATGAATAAAAACACTTAAATGATTGAAGACTGATTTATTCAGATGTCGGATCAAGAGTTATTTTTGTTGACAGGCGGTCTCCATGACGACGGCCACTTTGATAATGACTCAACTGCTCATGAGCGGCAAACGCAGACCTTAGGAAAGAAAAGCATAAGCAAATAATTAGATATTCATGCATGGATTTTTTTCATTTTTAACAATTTGTGTCTAAAATTCGCAAGAAAAACGTAAACCAAACAACACTTCTTATGACAACAGTGAACACAACGTGCAAAATTATCGTCCCATCCGTTTAGAAGTAGTCATGATAATGAAATAATCGTTTGAGAATATGTGTTAACGTTAACAAACTTAGAAACCTTACCAGGCCTAGCCTAGGGAAATAGTGTGGTGTTTCGGTTTCCTGACCAGCCTTTTTGGGTCGACCACCATTTCGTTCTAAAATGTTATTATGTTTACCGAAGGAACCCCACCTTCCCCCATGCACACCCACACACACACACACCTTCTGGCTGTTGCAGTATCCCCCACGGTAGCCCTGGATAAGGCAGTGAGCTGCGCATGCGGAGTCCCCGAAGCTGGCTCCTCCGAAGGAGAAGCTCAGAAGGTCGCAGGAGCTACAAGGACAACAACAACAAATTACAACAACAACAAAAAAAAACCAATTAGCAAACAACAGGAGCTACAGGGACTTCAACAACAAATTACCAAACAAGAATAAATTAGAAAAAACCAAGAACATGAGTTCGTAGAACTCAAATTCCTCCGTTAAGTTGTGCTAGTAGTTTGCGGAGTTGGTGAATGTGTATTTCCCCTCTCATAAAGAGCCAACAGCTTTTGCCTTGTGGCTTCAATTACTGTTACGACTTTTCTGGTCTCTATGTTTAAAACCAAAGCATATTTTTTCGTCTTAGATCTAGTGGTTGCAGATGATTTCATTCATAAAATCTACTTGCTTTTAGCTAACCCGAATGTCAAATGTACTGAACCTCTACTTACATGCGTGGCTGGGCGGCCATCTTGGGCTTGAACTTTGGTGCGGCCTGTTCGTAAAAAGAAGGCTCCTTTATAGCCTTAAAGTAGCGCGCAACAAAGCAAAATATGTCACAGCAAAATCAGTGTCCTTAACTCATGGTCTTAGCAGTTCCAAGGTCAAACTCAATAGAGGTCAGACGTTGAAGTAGCGGTCAGACACGTAGACAAATACGAATGTAAGTATGACACTCTATATAAATATGAAAAATATAGATCTGTGAGGAACTCACCTCTGCATTAGCCAGAACGGCCAGCACGAGAGCAACGATGAGGAACTTCATGATACAGTGGGTCCGGTTGGAACGTGGGTCAGAAATATCGTCTGCAAAGGTCTGTGTTCGCGCCTTTTCTTATACTTTTTGGGCGGGAAAAATTCCATCTGGGCCGGAATCATGATGCAGCCAAAACTGGCTCATCTGTTGACATACCAGTATCATCAGTTGACATACTGGTATCATCTATTGACATACTGGTATCATCTATTGACATACTAGTATACTATCTTACTGGTATAACCTCGATATGTCTGTATGCCAATAGTTATCACTTTTACATAACTACCCCCCTCCAATGCCTGTCTTTACCATTTAAGGATGGGCTGTTATTTTCTCTCCATATAGTGCAAAAATGTACTTTGTAGACAGAACTGTGGAACACGTACTGGGATTCAAAGGAAAGAAATGCTTATAATTATTTTATTTATGTAGAACAGAAAATTTCGTACTCCTAATAAAACTAGCCAAACCATGTATCATTAGCTCCATATGTTCGTACATCTACAACTGTCTTAAGAATTTCGAAGCGAGAAGTTTAACCTGTGAATAGTATAGTTGACATTAGTATGTATAGTTTTAGTAAGATACTACTGTAATTTTAATTCTGCTTTACACATGACCTGTACTTATTTTGTAAGAGCATAAACATGCGATAAAGGTCATTCATTCATTCATTAATCCATCCATCCATCCATCCTTCCATCCATCCATCCATCCATCCATCCATCCATCCATCCATCCATCCATCCATCCATCCATCCATCCATCCATCCATCCATCCATCCATCCATCCATCCATCCATCCATCCATTCATTCATTGAATTCGTCCTCTGTGTTACAAGGTCACTGGACGTAATGCAATACAAACTTAAGTATCCACGTGTTTTAAACAGACACGTGATTATGACTATTCCGATATTTTCTTTCCTGTAGATTACTGATAACAAAGTTGACTCAACAGTAGAGCAAACAAGGCCTTCCTATCAAAGAATGCAAGTCATCGGTTATGCTAAAAATAAGTAGCAATTTTTTATTCGTGTTTCCGAATGTATATAATTGCCCTGTGTTTTATCTTGTATCCTTAAATGTAAAGTAGACCCTAAAGAGTACTGTGTACTTGTGAAATGATTTTAATAAAATTGTTAATTGTTAATCTGAGCTAAAAAAAAAGCTGTTTGATGCATTTGATATGAACGACGAAATGTATCAAGTTTGGGTTAATTTTGACACCATATATTTGAATCCTCGAATGTTTGAAAGCTACATATTTAAGCGGCTCTATCTTAACTATCGTCTCGCATCTGTGAAACTGGTATCAAAGTTCACCGTGTGTGACACGTAGCATTATATAATGTATATGTTTATTCACAAAGTAAATCTCACTCAAAAGTGGTTCAGAGGTGACAAAACTGACCTTGATGACACCACGTGCTCCCATCGACTGTGCAAATACTTTAGCAGCTAGTTTGTTCAATCGACCATTTCTAAATGCCATTCAAAATTAGTAATTCGGTCAATATAGACCCAGTATGGCTGACTGAAGACGCGAGCTGTGGTGAAGCCGCATTGCTCTATATTGACCAATGGGAGAAGCAGCAAAAGGATGGCAACTTTTTCGGCGTGAACTGCATTACTTAAAGTAGTCACAAGGTGTCGCTGTCAGCATAAAAAGGAACCTCGGCGTTACTGTTTTACTGTAGTGCCAGGAATGGATTAATGGATGGAAGAATGAGGGAGTGAATGTGTGAATGAATGAGATCTTTCTCTTGATACCATGTCATATTTGAAATGTGGCCAAAGCTACACTTACACGTTGAATGTAATAGTTTGCCCTTTGAGCTTCCGACCAGGTGCAGAGTTTGGTGGAGAGTCGCGACAGAAAATTTTAAACGGGGCATGTGCTAGAAAGGGCAAACCCTTCCCCACCAACCCCTGCTTGGAGAGTACATGTAGCATACCCCCTCCCCCCTCCCCATCCTTCCTACTCCTCCCCTATTCCTGACAACTCTGGGGCGAAATAGTCTCCACCAGACTTCTTTTGCAGGCTGAATAAATCGTAGAAATCGGCCTAAAAGGGTATTAATTGACCGGCTACCTTCTCTGGCCAATTAATACCCTTTTTAGGCCGATTTCTACGATTTATTCAGCCTGCAAAAGAAGTCTGGTGGAGACTAGGGCCGAGATGCCTGCACGTACGCAGGAACGGTTGTCGGACCGGTCGGACCATGACAAGGCAGCGGCGAGAGAACAGGAGATATCCAGCCTTCGGTGTTTATGTTGTCCGACAAAAGACTGTGACATATGAAGGGGGAGGGGGGCGTGACGGGACATGCACACAGACAAAGACCACACTTGTTCTGCCTCATTCCTCCCCTCACCTGTTGGCGCAAACAAACCAGAAGTCTGTTTTGTGTTCATCTGCTACTTGTCTCAGAGACAACTGTGTAAGAAACAGGAGGAGCGAGTAGAAAAAAAAAAACTGACCCGGCTGGGATCGAACCCTAGCCTGGGTGCCATCCGAATTTGTAACGGCTCCCCCGAAAAAAATTTTCGGGGGAGCCGTTACAAATTCGGATGGCACCCAGGCTAATCGAACCCAGCCAGCTAGCTTACAATCCGACGCTCCTACCGAATCGGCTAAAAGGTCTAGACCCATCGGCCGGGTCAGTTGGTAGGGCCTATGAACCCCCCACTGTTACAACTGCAAGTCAAAATGGACGATACGTGAGGTAAAAAAAATTAATGAACGAAAGAACTTTATTGTACATGTTATGCTCTTACAGGCTATTAGAAGTACAGGTCATGTTTAAAGCACAGAGATATTACAGGGATATCTAGAAGTTTGGCTGGCGAAAGAAACACCAATACAAAAAAGAAAGTCCGACAGAAACATTTAAAACAAGTCAGAAATAAGCCAAACGCTACACCTCTGCTTGGAGAGTAGTACCCAGAATACACTAAATGACGTGAACCCTAGAATAGCTTTCGCCTTGCCCGATGACATGTAATCGTGGGTCTTCATCGCCTTCCCCACATTTCTGGAGAGTCAACCATGTCAGCTATGTCCGTGTTTTTTCTGTAAATTCTTCCATAGGAAATCCATGCATTTCACGGAATTTGCCGAACGCATGCGCTTCTCTAAACAGATGTTACACGCTGTTCATAGCCTCTATCATGCTTCGGGAGGCGGCTGGAAAGATTGGCCAAATAGAGAGATAACATGCTGAGGGAGTTGGTCCGCACCAAAATGTACTCTCTAGCGGACCAACTCCCTCGGCATGTTATCTCTTCTATTTGGCCAATTGCTACTCTTTCCAGCCGCCTCCCGAAGCCTGGTAGGGGCTACGCTGTTCCAACCTGCTGCATATTTGTGCCAGGAAAAGCATCCCACCCTGAAATATGAGATATAAAGTATTGATATCATCTTCTTTTCTTTACAAAATGTCTTTTATTTCAAAAAGAGCCATTGACGTTTATGTGTAGGCTTGTACTCTTAGTATTTCATTCTTTGGTTACCTGCATACATAACCTCCATATCAGGCCTTTGGGCGAGTGCTTCAAATTTTATTTCAACCAATCAGGTATTTGGTTGCTACCGAGATTCTGCCATCCGCTCAGCCTACGCCCGGAGCCTGTTTAGAGGCTAATACTGTGGACCTTCTCGCAAAAACTGTGCCAGAGCCAGGCTAGAAATCGTATAAAAAACTTGGTCAGATGCGTTGTATAAAAATCGTTATTGACACAACAAAAGTACAGTGACTTTCGTAGTGTCGTCTACAACTAGACCTACAAATACACGAGTGGATACAAATGAACTAACAAACAATATACATTATGGCGCTACAAAAAGCATTTCATGCCGTGGTAACAATGACGGAAGTAAAGAAAATCGTTCTTAAGTACATTCAAACTATTCCTCTATCCATCGTCACACTTTTAACCTGGATTACAATGAACTAGTTTGTTCTTTTCGATGCTTCGTGTTCCCGATAACGAAAAAGATCCTCCCCGACAACTTTCCAAGGTAACTGCGTCAAACGAGGTTTGTTTGGATCCAAAATGGCCTTCTCCTAATACCTAAGATGCTTTCTGGAACAATCTAGATCTAACGATTAGATGTTTTCAATGACATGGGGAAAAAGAGCTTCTTGTTTACAAGTCGCTCAACCTTCGTCATCGGTGATTAAACGTCTGAATGGTCCATATGTTCTTCTAAACGCCTCTATCTGTTTAATCTATAGTTGTAAAACGAATCAGAGTTATAAGTTCAATTGCTAACTTATCAATCTACAATTTGGTTTACTACTAACCAACGCTTGACTAGCTTACGGTTAGTTTGGCTTTAGATTCTAACTCAGCCCCCCCCCCTCCATAAACTCTCATGACGGATGTTAAACATTCTTTGTGTCTTTTCTAAAACGTACCGACAGCTTTTCTTTCGAGATGACATATTTGATGAAGGATGTCTTAAATTTCTAAGACTTTATCTACTTCCTTACCAGGTGTTATGTACAAGACGTTACCTGTACTATATAGCCAGCGGTTATATAGCAGTAACCACTATTTACATGTTGACATAGGAACATTCTTCGCACCATGAAAGAAGTAGTCTCAAGTGGTATTAGATTCTGTAATACTGGGACTAGAAATTCGTCGTGTGGAACTTTATTGCCGTGAAAGCTTCATTCAGACTAGCTTCTAATCCTTAGCTAAAGCCATGGACATTCTTCAAGATTTGAGGTTTTCTTTCAGAGCACAAAACCCGCCATTGTTTGAGAGGCACTTCGCTTGAGCTCGTTTCGTCTTGTGAGTTCTTCTTCTTCTAGTTTTGTCTTCAGGCTGTTTTCTCTTCGCTTGTCTTGACTAGGTTCTGATCCTCTTTTTTTTACTTGAAGGTTGCTCTTTTTTTCTAGTTTGAGCTGCCAAAAAGGTGATGGAATATCCAAGGAGCTTTCATCAAAGGATGTCCTTGGAATATTTCTTTTATTTTTATACAACTAACAACGTCACCACGGCCTTTATATCTTTGTTAGATCTTTAGTTAAGTTGTAGAAGACCATACAAAAGTCTCTGTACTTTTTTGTTGTGTCAATAAAGAATCCATATCTGTGTGAGAAAGATTGCTTTTCCTTTAATAGACAAGACAATAATTCCTGAATAAACAATTGGAATAACGTTCATAGTTGTATAGGCAAAGGTTAGGTGTAACAGATCGTTTGGTGTAATCTAGACAGGTACCGCCACATCTTGTTTGTTTGTTTGTTTGTTTATTACGATCCCCATTAGTGCTTAAAAGCACTATTCTTCCTGGGGTCAATAAAATAAAACATAGATAACAATACTTTATACATAATGTTGATTACAAAATAATAAAGTAAGTTCAAATCAATAGAGTAAGTTCAAATCAATAGGAGAGGTCAGAGGTCGACCTAAAAAAAAAGCACAGAATAATCTGAATATAATCCAGAGTTGTACGTAATCAACAAAGGTGCCAACAAAATTAACAAAGGTATAATAACTTAAATAACTGAAAAGAACATAATGTCTAACTGATCATAATTCCAAAGAAAAGATAAATATAAGAAATTGATCAGCCATTTAAATAACTGAAAGGTAGCAGCAGAGACAAAATAACTTATACAAAATCAAATCAAATAAAACAATCTATACAATAAGAGATCAGGCTTAGCTTATGCTTGTTACCACCATAGGCTCAATGGTGAGGATTTGCTTTGGGTCATAGCCAAATCTCTTATTCTTGTTTTGAATACAGCACAGTCGGTTGTGATTAAGTTACTAGGTAGTGTGTTATACGCTTTTGTGCATCTGTAGAGAAATGATCTAGTCAGTGCTTTGGTTCTGGGTTTGGGTAGTGTGTAGCCTCTTCTGTGTGACAATCTGGTGTTGTGTTGGTGTGAGATATGAGTGGTACTAACTCTGACATATGTGCTCTTTGGTTGTTTCACTGTGACAAGTTTGTGGAAGGCGCTTAAGGTGGTGGTGTACATTCTTTCCTTGACAGATTGCCATTTGAGCCTAGAGTGTAGATCGTCAGAACTAGTGAGTTGTGTTGAGTTCGCTGCAAGCCTAGCTGCACGGTTTTGCATACTCTGTAGTTTGTCTAGCTGTGCCTGCGAAGAGGTTATACCCGCTACAAAGAAAGAGACACAACTATATCTTTTGAATCAGTACCATCGTTTATACACACGCTTTGACACAGTAGATATGATAACTTCTCGCTTTCTGCTCTAACAATCCTGTCCGCACCATAGCACACTCATGCAGTCATACCTGCGTAATATCAGTAATCAAACCTCTGACGTCTGTGCCCCCCTCCCCCCTAGCTACAGATGTTATCTGCAGAAACCTCGTCACTAGAAGCATTCCGACACTCTTATCAAGTCGCAATTATGTTTGGAAAGTGCTGCGCATGGCCAGGAGGTATTTTTGTCATTGTTCAACATAATCCGTCCAGACAAAGATAGGATGACCTAAATGACCTTCAGGGCGATTTATCCGCCATTTTCTTTTTAAAGAGATAATGATCTAAGGTACAAACTTTTCCGCAAGGAGAGAAGCATTTTACTTACGTCAAAGAACCTTTTATAAATAGACTAATGAAAAAATATGACGAATTTCACAAATTTAACGTCATTGAAACGGCCATGATGTCACCACATTGTGCACACATTGTGTCATCATGATGATGATGTGTACACCTTTGGAACAAAGGAAAAAGAAATGACTTTACAAAAGAATGACTCTTCTAATAAGCCCTAATCTCACAAACCTCAGAATTCTAATCATAGAAAACACATCCTTTGAACCCTAGATTACAAATAGAACAAAGACGGTATTATTTGCCCATTATCAAAATGTAAACAGAAATTGTGGAGATTTGTGTACATATACTATTCTGAGACAATGCATCCGTGTGTATGCATGTGTTTGTTTGTCTGACTGGCTGTGTGTGTGTGTGTGTGTGTGTGTGTGTGTGTGTTTGTGTGTGTGTGTGTGTTTGTGTTTGTCTGACTGTGTGTGTGTGTCAGTGTGTGTGTTTGTGTGTGTGTGTTTGTATGTGTGTGTTTGTGTGTGTGTGTGTGTGTTTGTGTTTGTCTGACTGTGTGTGTGTGTTTGTGTTTGTGTGTGTCTGTATGTGTGTGTTTGTGTGTGTGTATGTATGTTTGTGTGTGTCAGACTGTGTGTGTGCATGTGTGTTTGTTTGTGTGTGTATGTGTGTGAGTGCGTGTGTGTGTATGTATGTATGTGTGTGTGTGTGTGTGTGAGTGAGTGAGTGAGTGAGTGAGTGAGTGAGAGAGAGAGAGATGTCTTTTTTTTCAAATCACCCCCACCCATCGGTTCCCCTCCACGATTTCACTACACCTATCTCTCCCTGTACAGAAGACAGCCAAACCTTGACCTTGGGCGACCTCTTTACAAAGATGCGCCACCAGAAATGCCAACAATGCGTCACTACAGTCCTTTTCTCACGACAGGGACTACAGGAAAGAGTTCTCCTGTAGACCTGACACAATGACACACGGCGGTTAGGTGACACGGGATCACCTTCCTCAATCAGTCAATCAAGCATTCGGGCAGAATGGCAATGTACAATGTACTAGTTTGCAGTGACATGTCAGTAGGAGAATGCCCCGTGCCCTCATTAGAGTTAGTGCCAGGGCTACATGTACCCAAAGGGCGTTCAGGTGCACAGTGTTAATATGTCAAAGCAGGGCATGTTTAAACACTTGATGTCATGCAAGAATGAATGTACAGTAGACAAACTATGTAGTTATGTTTCCAAATGTTTCAAAAAGAGAGAAGAAAGGGCAGCTAACAGTAGATGATAGGTAGTTTATACTATTGTTGTAATGTATAGATTATTAGCACTTTACATTAGAATATAGCGTTCCAGTATGAAATACTCATGTTTTACATACTGGATATCCTCTTGTGCATTTAGCCCATCTGGGCAAGAACATGCAATAAAGATTTATATCATTAATGCCGCCACCAAAACAGGGGACAATACAATACTCATTTACACCTGAGCGAAGTGAGGAAAGTCGTGTAAAGTGCCTTTCCCAAGGGCACAAGATCGGTGGCATGTCAAGACTCGAACCCGGGACCACTTGGTTCCGAGTCGAGCACTCTGCCGCTACGCCACACGACCCCACAATGTGCACAGTGTTAAACCCCTGTCACACAGTCAGAACCTTTCCCCGACCAAGGTCGGATGAAGTTATGGATCAGTCTGACAAGATTGACGGCCAGCCTCATAACGTTTCTATACGAATAGAATCGACTTTGAGTAAAATTTGAGTCAGATTTAACCCTCGAACACTGCAGATCTACTCCAGAACACCAGGAAACTAGCAGCCAAATATAGTCGAACTACCTGCCGGCACCCGAATGTTTGAAACATTTTGAAACACTTGGCTCTTACTAGCCTCTACCAGGCTCCGCGGATCGCTGGAAAAATAGTAGAAATTTGCCGAAATAAAGGGATAGTACACCAGATAGTACACCAGAGAAGATCCAGCCGGCCATAGAAGCTCCAATTGCGATCCGTGGGTCGCAAATTGGAGCTTCTATGGCCGGCTGGATCTTCTCTGGTGTACTATCCCTTTATTTCGGCAAATTTCTACTATTTTTCCAGCGATCCGCGGAGCCTGGTAGAGGCTAGGCTCTTACAGGCGCTAACAACAGGAAATTTTTAAAAGTGCTAGGCGGTAAAAATCATATCTCTCAGTGACTGGAATTAAAATGGCGGCATTCTCAGATTTAAAGATGGCGTCTTGACCTACAAATTATTGTCATCTGCCACTACTTGAAACAAACTTGTGCAGAACTTTGTGAGCCATAATGTCAGAAAACTACTAGGCTTGCTCCCAAAGGAGAGGGGATTTTCTTCACTGATTACCCTTTGTTTTCTTTAACACTATTCTTGTAGAAAATAGCCACTTATTTGACGCATTTTGATAGACGTATGTTGTACCCTAATTGTAACCATTACGAGTAAAACGGCGCCGCAGATTCGAGTAATGAGTAGCAACTTACAGATGATTTTCTGAATGACTCATGTGTTAATAACTCGCTATTTCTACTCGTATGGGAAACTGTTGAAACACTAGTGGACTGTGAATGTGTGAAAACACTAGAAAAGTCGGCTTATGTCGGTTGATTTCAAGTCAAGTCTTCCTGAGTGAAGTTATCATGCTAAACCACATGCATGCACACATTTATACGCACATACAAATGCTACCAAAACATAACCTGGTGAAGGTAACAGTATGTGGTTAGAATTAATCATTTCATACATGGCTAACTCTAAAGATAACTCTAAGTCTAACCCCCCCTCCCCCTTCCAAAGAATAGTCAAGCCGTGAAAAATGCCGGACACCGCAATTTGTTGGTCCCACGCAGGTACCTGCACGGGGGACCCCAGAAAGTGCGAAATGACACGAAATGGAACGAAAGAAAAGAAAATATTTAACACAATGAAGTATCAAATACACCTGATGTGTTTAATTTCTTGAAACTATTCAATACTATTAGATACAACTTTTTTTTGCTGTGTTTGTGTGGCTAATTTCTTCCCCAAAAATGGGAGTGCTGCTTGCTAACCAACGTTGAACAATATGCTATGCTAATGAACTACGGCGATTTTTTTTTATTGCATGAAATCATGAGAAAGAAACAGATATGGAAGCAAGGACTAGAATAAAGAAGTGGACGGTAACATTACATTTCCAGAATTCACCAAGAGTGCAATGAGGCAAGCGTTGTTTTATACCACTTTATGAAGCTCCTTGTTTATACAAGAAATAAATCATGTCAACTTATTCATCTATCACTTTCTTCTGTATTTAAAGTTCTTTGCGTTATATTTCGTAATCTACATGTATTTCATGTCGTTGTATAAACACAATTGTGCATATTTTGTTTTCTTTCATTTCATTTCGTTCCATTTCGCACTTTCTGTACAGCACCTGCATTTCATGTCCTTTCCTTGTCGTAACACGCTATCTGATTACACTAATTACTACTTAAATGAACTTTAAATCATTCTGTTTCAGGCATGATCATAGTCATGATAATAATTACTCTCACCTAGAATATATGAACCATACCGGAAAACGTCAACAAATATCACACCTGTTTTTTCGGCCCAAAGGCAGAACTTTGGGGGTTAAAACGGCTAGAATTTGCCCTGAGCCACGAAAGCTAGTGGAACCACACGGTTCGCTACATTAAGTCTCCTTCCGGTTTATCTAAGGTACAAGCAGGGAAACCCAAACAGATAGAGTTGTGAGAAAGAGAACCAGGCGTAACTTTGTGATGACAACTAAAATAGGCTCCAATGTTGTATTTCTTGTCAGTTTGTTTAGAGTTGCTCGTTTTGTGGGAAATTATAGAGTACTGTGTAACTCAAGAAACAGCTAGAATTTTGACTGTTTTAGGAGAATTTAGTACAAAATTGTTCATGCATGCATGAGAAATTCGTGTAATCTATCTACAATCCTTACGTTGGAACCCGCATTTTTTGGACCTTATTTACATAGATGGTTCGCGGGCAGCCAATCAGAGACGAGTTCCGGCGGAGTGATATCAGGGGAAGTTTTTTAACGCGCGACGGAACTTGTTTGCTCAGTCGGGGTCGTCAGGTCGAGTGCGGAGGTTGGGAGGAACCCTGAGCGGCCAACTTCGGAACTTCTGCCGTGATTTCAGACAAGAACAGGCGAAGGGAAAGGAAACTATCCGCAGCCATGCCTCCGTACGTGGACTATGAGATGTATAAACATCCTCCGATTTAGGTAAAACCGGTGTCTTTCAACAAAGTACTAGTTTCTTCAAAACGTTTTAGCCACTTGTTCTCAGTCTTCAATGAATCTAGACGACATAAAGACGGACTGACAAGATACAACTGGATCTTCACAACCATCGGAAGACTTAACCAGCATCGCCAACAACGATATCTACGGACGAGAACGTACGTTTTCCCACGGGGGCCCCGTGTGCAGCAAGGCGTGAAGCGAAGCCCGTAGAGAGATCACCGATCCGCCCGCCACACCTCGGCGGGGGCCCGGCCCGCCCCTGCCCCGAGGAACCGTCCTGGTTCCGCACGCTCCCTTATCACTTCTTCCGCCGAGCTCGTGTCTCTGAGTCAGCTGGACGGAGAACTGATAAGGGCCTGTGCCGAACACCAATCCATCCGTCCATCCCTCCTTCTGTCTATCCAGCAGAAGTAGGACTATAGAACTAAAGTAGCGCTCCTAGGCAAATATTTCGTTGCAACAATAGGTGCAAACCCCCTATAGTGACGGTAAGTGGCGTGCCTATGGAGTGAAGAATAGACAACGCTTATTTAGAGAGTAGGAAATGTAGAATAACTTTCAGTTAATACGAATCTCTGCAGTTGTTTCTCTCCCACAGATTTTTACAAATCAAAACGTTGCAAATTTACCGACAATTTTTGGATTAAAGGGATTTTTTATGTTGCATGGGTTCAGGAAAACTGATAGTCAATGCAGAATAACTTTCAGTTAATACGAATATCTTAAGTTGTTTCTCTCCCACAAAAATATTTACAAATCAAAACGTTGCAAATTTTCCGACAAGCGGTTTTTTTTCAACAACGTTAGGGATTTTTATAAGTTGAGTGGTTTCAGAAAACGTTTCTTGACTCGCTAGTCATTTCTTAATTAGTGAAAGGAGTTGCTCTTATCTCTTCTACCGGAAGATTCAAAGATAACCTTAAGATAACCTTAATGTCACACCTTAACAAATGCTTAGATTGTAATTACAAACAACACTTTGATGTCTAGAATATAAATCAAGCTTAATCTTCGACCTCATGGATACATAAATCAACCTTAAGGTAATCTTCACCCGTGCGAAAAAAATCTAAGACAGAGAAATATGTTGTAGCTTCTTTAGCCGTTTTCCACTTCGCTTTTGAGATTGTTTTTACGAATTGGCGATTTCATGGAAAGCTTTTCTAAGCTTTTAGTCAGGGTACTAAGAACTGGGTAAGCTACTAGTAAGAAAACCCTTTTATTCAAACTTACAAAGAAACTGCATTGTAGCGACGTACTCAATGCTTGTGTAAGCAGCACCACTTGGTACGAAAACATAAATTGAAAACACTTATGATAGTCTAACGTTGTCCACAAAACGTAACAACAAAGTACTTTCTCCTAAAACTACAAACCCTAAACGCTTACAAAGGATAAGCTTAACTAAACTTCCACTTTTGTTGTCATATTATGCTAAAATCAAACTAAGGATGATACAATTTTCCCTTCTACACTCTAGGACACCTTTTTGGGAAGATCTATATACGAGATTCTATAGTAAACGTTACTGAAAAAAAAAACTAGCTTTCTGACTTCTTCACCTTATAACTAATACGTTACACCATGCTGTGAAAACCACTCCCTTGAGGAAGCATTGTAATTGTTTGGATGACGTTTACTCAACTTTCTTTGGCTTTTTTGGACATGTGAGATTTATAACTGTAATTCAAAATTAGAATTCTTTGTCCGAACTAAGCCTTAAAATACATGTTTCTAATTGTCTTTAAAGCAGTGCTATGATATATTTCATGTCTGTGCAGTATTGGTTTAAGTATTTGTTAATTTCGGTGCGCTAGGTCTCTTTCTAGTTCAGTTTGACAAGCACATGAAAGGAGTAGTGAAGGGTAGGTTTTCGTTACAATATGTGACTAGGTGACATGTTATTTGTACGTCAACCAGAACTGTGTCCATCGCTTTTCTTTCAGCGGAAGTCGCTCGGAACGCCAGAGCATGGCAAAAATGTCGTCAAAGGATTTCGGCGTAACAGTAAATGTTGTATAGCAACGAGGTGATAGGTTCAAGAACAGGTGTCTTTTTAAAAGTCTTTGTTGATTTTTGTGTGTAACTCATTGCGTTGCCAAACGTTGGCACTTGAAAAATAAACATGTTCTACATCTATTCATTTGTTTGTTGTCCCTTTATGCCAACATTTAACGTGCTATTTGTGGTAATTTTCCTGTATATAGTAGTTTATACGTACAATAACATTGTTACAGAAGTTGATTTGCTTTCCTAAGTGGAGGTTAACAAACGTTTACAGCAGGCAAACGCACGGTAAATATTCTCTGAAAAGGTGGGTAACTTTTCCCGCCAGTGTACCCTACCTAGCCTCTACCAGGCACCGCGGATCGGTGGAAAAATAGTAGAAATTGGCCGAAATAATGGGATAGTATACCAGAGAAGATCCAGGGCCATAGAAGCTCCAATTTGCGACCCACGGGGTATACTATCCCTTTATTTCGGCCAATTTCTACTATTTTTCCAGCGATCCGCGGTGCCTGGTAGAGGCTATACCCTACCCAGGCCCCTTGTCTGCCCGTGTTCCCACCCCGTGTGGTATTGTCTGGTGGCATCCCGCCCTGGGGCGACTCAACCACCGACCGTCTTTTTTGTCAACCCCGCGCCCTGCAAGCGAAATAAATAGAAAAATACCCTCTCCATTGTCATCAACATTCTTCGACTGGTAAACCACTTAGGCTCCTACATACACACACGGATACCCGCATAGATGATATACACCTATCCAGAAGACGTGCTTGTAGAAGAGAGACAGCCTAAACGTAAACAACTCCAGATTTTGAAAGACTAAGCTGACCGCCATGTTTGTAATGTGTGTCCGTGTACGTGTGTAGGCTGTCTAAACAGATAAAATGGCGGCATGATGTTGTGAGGGTGTCACAAGGGTACACCTGGCGTGTCTGTTGTTTGAGAAGAGTGTCAAGGCATTCCGAACAGGGAGATCGACACAAGGAGTCTTATTGTTGTTCTTAAACTGATCTTCGTAAACTTAAGTCACGCGGAGAAGCAAAGTAAACAAAACCTGTCTCATACTTCTAGTTGTGACGTCACACAGTTTGATTATATGATGCAGTACACAGTCCTGGCTTGACCTTTGACCCTTTGTTCATTTTTCAATTCATAACAACTTAGAATTTTTTTTCACGAATGTAGCGCTCGAAATACATTTTTCTGCATACACGAACTGGTGCATTCATCATTAAAAATTACTTGTACCAGACAAGTTTTACCTTAACTGCACTTTCTTGCATTTCCAGTTCGTCAAAATGTTGAGATGGCTTGAAGAATATGTTCCTAGTAGCACCACTTTTTTATTTTACTAAGTTCTTTGTTGTCTTCAATCATGCTACTTTGAAGAATGCAATATAATAAAATGTTTTACGACTTTTATCATCACATGGGAAGGAAAAACATTTCATGGCCAAAATGAGAAGAATGCAAATAAATTATACATGTTTAAAGGTTTGACAGTTGAAGATACAATGCAATATTCTTCCAACTACGAAAACAAAATGTATAATTCGTTCTTAAAACGTATAAAGAAGTCAAATGCCAAAAGCTGAATTAATAAGACGTTTTATCGGTCTCCTAAGTCTTGTTTATTTGTTTATCGTGAAACATGGACTGAGTAAACAAGTATAAACTACTTAACAGACCATTGCCTCAGGTAATGTACAATACACCAACACATAACAAACAGAACTGACACGTTACATTATGTTCCGCCTGTCCAGTATGTGTTTTTAACAGGGCGATTCTAGTACAAATGTTGGTACTATGTCAGCAGTATGGTAACAGTTTTCACACGTATGCAGCATTTTAAAGTGAGATAAGAATGAGATACAAAGCTATTTTAAAGGGGGTACCAAGCAATATCTTACAGATATAAGGGAAATGACCAAAGAAGATATCCCTTCATTATTAAAGATAGTGTCATCTGAACTTGACCGCTTTGAACGACTCGTAGTAGTAGTACATACATACATAGTAAGTAGAAATACATACATGCCTCCTGGCAGCCGTATTGGAAGCCTGAATTGCCAGGCTATTTAAAAATGTATCAGTCTATAACATGATCGTAGTCAAATGTGTCGGAAGGCGGAGCCCATCCCTCTTCCCAACCAAAAAGTCAGGTAAGCATTCACACCTGGGTGGAGCGATGAAAGTCATGTAAAATATTTTCCCCACAAAAGACCTATTGTATACAGGAACCAAATATAGAAAACAATCGAGAAATAGTTGATTTGATTTATTGAAATTGCAACAGTGCAATACACGTGGGACACAGGCAGCTATTGCTGGTGTTGTGTCCCGCACATAAAAACAATACAGGATAGACAATACTCTTTTTCACTTGAGTTAAGTAGGGAAAGTCGTGTAAAGTGCGCCTTTCCCAAGGGCACAAGATCGGTGGCACGTCAGGACTCGAACCCAGGACCTCTGGTTAATTCCGAGTCGAACACTCTGCAGTTGAAATAGTTGGGGCTAAAACTGGTTGATTTTGCTGTATGTATGACGCATGGATAACTATTTTAATAAAGGTGCGGCCCTTTTTTACAGCTGGACCCGGAAACACACACAAACAACATTCCCTGCACGCAAGGGGGAGGGGGGCTTTTAACTCAGGTAAAGTTAGGGACGAGCCAGAAAACATCGTGGGGAGGGTGTGATTTTGAATTAGAAAAAATAACTTCCACTGTATATATATGACCTCCTTCTGTCGATACAGTAGAAAACTTTAGTGACACAAGAAAAGTACAGCGACTTTCGTAAGGCCTATAACTATACATACAGACAGACACGTGGGTACATAAGATTTGACCTACGTACAAAACTATAGATGAATCAACATGTACATGGCATCCTAATTGATATTAGGCCTATACAGCTTCGGCTATGGCTGAACAGTTCTATACAAGAATGACAGTTTCTTCCACATAGGGCACATCTGTAAACTGACTCAGGTCTGTTGCGATTCTTTTTCCAAATACGCTTCTTTTTTCTGAGCGGTGCATCAATGAGAATCTAAACTTTTTATTTATCAATTTGACGAGAGCCTACCAGAAAAATATTAACTAGAACTAGCAAGTTTCTACGTTGCACTACATTTTTGCCCCCCTCCTCAATAATTCCTCTGAAAACATTGTCGCAACATTTTACCCCGTCCCATACTTCTATTTCGTCCCTTTGATCAAAAGATACTGTTCGTAGTTTGGAAACAGGAAGTAGAAACGTTCTGGCCAATGGCTCCGAGATGGATATACGTTCACCTGACCATCCGCACACAAAGTCCTTCCAGTCAAAGTCTTGGTGCGTTACATTCGTAGCATTCCAAAGCAGTAATAGCCGTGGTCTCAATACAGAACATCTTAAAAAACGTGTATTTTGTACATATTGCTTTGGGAGATATTTTGTACATATTGCTTGAGGAGAGCACGGAAAAGTATTTGATTTTTATTGGTATTAAGGGTTCACAATATTAGTATCATGTCTATTTAGTACTTTCAGTCAAAATACATGAGCGCTAACGTTACATTCATGACATTCCAAAGTGCATATAGTGTTGCTCTTAACATTCAACAACTCAGAAACTGTTCTGGATACCTAGGCTGTATATATATATAGCATATACTTTCCTGCCTTTCTTCATTTTAGTAGCACTACATGTA
The DNA here is from genome assembly GCF_001625305.1 of Branchiostoma belcheri. Classification (NCBI taxonomy): domain Eukaryota; kingdom Metazoa; phylum Chordata; class Leptocardii; order Amphioxiformes; family Branchiostomatidae; genus Branchiostoma; species Branchiostoma belcheri. Next base: position 6,295,823 of record NW_017803490.1, on the reverse strand, counting down.
GATCAAAAACAAGGAAAGCCTAGCGTTCTGGTGGTATTATATTCCGTTTTAGAAAACATTGCAGTAATTTTGTGAAGTTAGACAGCAAATCGGAAGACATGCTCTGAGTCAAAGGCCATGAAATTTATCAGTTAATAGCTTCACCTGTTTATACAACAGGACATCACGGATGTTCATAGGTTTTTATTAGTTATGACGACAATATAATGTTTAATGGCATTGTCTGTTTAGTGTTCCCACTAAAATACAGGATCGGCAAATTCATAGAATTCCAAAGTTCCTGTATAATGCTTAATATACAATGCCTTAAACACTTCTATACTTAGCTGTATTGTATATAACACATACAGAACAGGACAAGACGAACATTTCTTGAGTATTTCTTATCTTTATTGTTTTTCAATTGCAACATTAGTCGTATTTTTCTTACTTTTCTATGTCATTAAAATCACATACACAGCCGGAAACTAGCCTCATATTCGCACACCAAGACAATCACATAGTCATTATATGACTAAGAAAACACATAAGGCACGACTATCTTGTGACAGACAGCGAGAAGACTTAACACTAAGTGCGAGGTTTTTGCCTCAAGGCTAGGTCGGACCGTCGCGCACAGGTATACAGATTATCACCTGTGCCAATTAAGTACAGGTAATTGGTGATCCGTTTCTTAAGGGTGTCAAAACGCCGAGAGAAAACCGTGGGAAAACTTCAAGCAGTGTTGTCTGAACGAAGACAGGAAGATATATCTTTCCTTACTTCAGTAGTTTCTCCAAACGTCTTAAGGATTGTATTACAGACCACAAGGGACAGAAGAACAGGCAGCACCTTAAGAAAGGGTCAAGAAATAGTAAAGAATTGCGTTCACGTGTCTATGATAGTCTTGGTGCAGTTCGTTTTTTGACCAGTAGAAATGATGACCGTTTTTTTTCTTTTCATAATCGCTTTTAAAAACCTTCAACCGAACTTGCTTATTGCCAGAAGGTTGTCGAGTTTCAACATCGCCAGGGATTCTAGCGTATTTTTTTCACCTGAAAGAAGCGTTGCGTACCTAAACACATTTCAGGTACAGGTACTCTGGATAAGTACAGGTCCGGACCTGTATATGCACATTAACAATAGTTATATGTATATCTATATGAACATTTATATGTATATGTATAATGCGGGCTGTGGTTAGCCCAGTGGGGCAAAAATGTACAATAAAGGTCTTCATTCATCTATTATCATGTTTGGCTAATCACCTGTGAGTTATACATGTAGCCAACTGTCTATTTTTAGTGGTAAAGTGCTGCCTTTGTTCACCAGGCTACCCCAGGTATATAAAATCAGGCCTCGAAATTAACTTTTCTTAATATTGTCCCAGTACTGTTCCAAAATTAAATTTTAATTGTCCCGAAGTGAGGATAAACTGACCCAACCTGTTTTTCGGGAAGTATGTATGACTTCAACTTGAAGTCAACTTTATTTTGCTTATGTTCACTCTCAGGCACACTATAATTGCAGAGTAGACTCGGGGGACTTTTTAGGATCCAAATTTTAGTGGTCATTTCGAGCCCTGGATAATTCCTGACATTTGACATTTAAGGTGCGTAGACAGACAGAACGAAAGATCTCTTTGTATACCTGCAGTCTTGAGGTGTTGTGAGATGTATAATCATATGGCTATAAAGAGAACGTGCTTTATTTCAACAAAGGGATTCCTTGACAGTTTAGACCCTTTCATGTTTAACGATGTGCCAAGGAGCACGTAGACCTAATGCAGGTGTTCAGCAGGTACACTGAAGAGAGAGGGGGTAGGGTGTTGTATATGTGTGTGTGCGTGTGTGTATGGGGGGGGGGGTAGTTAGCCAAAGTATTATATATTAGATGAATACGGTACTTTGTCTATAATTTTGTTCTTGG
>NW_017803490.1:6290291-6293895 GCF_001625305.1 Branchiostoma belcheri | reverse complement strand
AAATTTTGTTCTGGTACCTTTTTTCAGCAGAAGTGGGGAAAAAAGCGCACACCACTTCACTGATATCATAAAACCCCATTCACAACTTCCCTAGGTATACCTATACTTTCCACAAACAAACAAACAAACAAACAAACAAACAAATAAATAAATAAATAAACAATAAGACAGACAAACACAAAAACCTCAGCGAACTCACTTCTCAGCCGAAGTGATAAAAAGAAACAACAAGAAGCTATTTTACATGACTAATTATATCCAGGTTCCCTATATCTACATGCCGTTTTCAAGACTCAAATATGATCACTATTAACGGTGCACACCCCAGTTCTTCCGCGACAGGGGTCCACGATAGTCCGTTGTAAAAAAGTGACGAAAGGGTTTTGAGGGTCCAAGTTTGAGGTGACATTTCTTATAAACTGCCACGAAGTATCATTAAACATTAACATGGCTGAAGAGTGTAAGAAATGGTGATTTTGGGGTGAAAATTTCTTTTGGCTCCGAACCTTACTTCCGGGTATCCTTGCGCGCCAAGTGTAATCCGCCCGTTTGACCTAGTTTTCGCTCTGCGGCTTCGTAGGGGTGGATTTGCAACCCCTCGCGCCGTGTACTGTTTAGAAAATTACAGTACTAGAATTTTCTTTATAATTTACTCGGGTATAGTCAAGGCTTGGGTCTTTCTGCCAGCATCAGTCATTTCTGCCGGAAAATTTTTTTTTGTGGGATTATCCTACGCGAAAATTCGCAATTTTGGGCATTAATTTTGGAGTGAAAATAATGTTTTTTCCGTTGATTTTACCAAACTTAAAAAGGTTGAAGAAACCAAACCCAGCTTGTCTTGTAGCTGAAGAGATACCCTTTCGTCCCATATACAGTTATTCTCCTTCCGAATTATTCCACGCCAGAGACGGTCGCTAGATTGGAGGGTGTGCAGCTTCGAATAGAGGCCCCAAATAAACTGGGGTGTGCCCCCTTAATATTAAAGTTAACGTCATTATCTTAAAAACATAACGGGTTATATACTAGTATACGTCACATGCTGAGATCAGGCGAGTACGCGCCATTTTCCGCACACTGCCCTGGGAACGAGAGTAGTGTGTCATCGATGCCCTCACTGTCGTCATCACTACTGTCTGACACGTCATCAGGGATGGTGCACACGTCATCAGTGATGGTGCACTGTTCACTGTCCTCTGCCATCAACTCGTCCCATCTAAGAAAGAAAAAAAAATGTAATTTTTTTAATTGAAGCACATAAAAGAAAATACAAGACTGCGATGGCCACACTCAAGTGAATTACACTAATATATGCGCCGCCATCGAACATCAAATGATTAAAAAGATATAATACTACATAAAAATAACAGGGAAATGTTACACAAACAAACGGTACAAAGCAGGCATATTGGGGACAAATTAGATATAACTAAATGCGCTTTAATGTTTCCTGTACCAGTGGCGACGTACCTATCATCAATTTTGTTTTATTTACTTCATTTTCACCGCAAAACAAGGCTCATGAAAGCCACTCAAATCAAATGTTTTGGGTTACTGCACAAGACAGTGAGGACAGATGTTTGTTGACCTTTGACTTAAAAAGTTTGTCTCTAGTAAAGAAAAGCAAAACCTACCTGTTTTTGTTGTTGTGTGTTATGCTTATAAAATAGATATTCACAAAGAAACAAAAGAAAATTTTCCAAAGCCGAGACCTGACCTATGTGACGCCACCTCTCCCAGCCACTCCTCCGTGTACAGCCAGAGTCTGTACCGCTTGTAGAAATCTCCGCCATTTTGTGTCTCACATCTGACAAACTTTCTCTGTAACAAAAATGGTGATTCTTATATTCTCAGTATTCTTCCACATTGATTTTCCGCAATGTGCGCGCGTCTTTCTGATATTTTTATGGTCCTAACCCTTGAATATCTAACTCTAAACATTGTTTAAAGCTATCTAATGATAATGCCCCTACTGTACTTGGTGACAGCGAGTCGCACTCTGAGGTAGTCCTAGCGTTTTGAACGCCTCAATCGGTATCCTTAATTGTCAACTCTGGTACTTGAAGGCATGACTATCTCTTCTTCTTTTGTTGGCTGGTATTAGGTACTTTGTACTTAGTATAAACTTTGACTTTGACTCTTACCAAAAGAGCTAGTTCTCTCACTGCCTGTTGCGTGACGTCCAGAAACTTGGCTGCGGACAGACACTTGGCCAGAGACGGGGTGGGCATTCTGTAGAACCGCCCGTCACGGGACGGCTTCGAGTTCGTCACCTAACGGAAAAATCCTGTTTACATCCATTCTTACAGAGATAGAAATAACTAGAACGGTAACGTTTGCAAAGCACTTGCAGTGCATAACATTTACCTTCACATGGTCTAGCCTAAAAAAACTGCTTCTCTGTCACAGAAAAAGGTATAAATGGAGGAGTGGTCCGATCTCTGTCATTCTTGAGAAAGACGAATAAAGTCGAAACCGGTCGAATTTCATTCTCACCGTTGTCATTCTCTCAACGCTACGAATGATGCTTCTCTGCTTATTGTTACTCAAACGCATCCATGTATAAAATATGATGAGCAGCCCCTCCAGCTCTGTCCTGCTACATGATGTAACCCAACACCACGGGGTGTTGCTACAACACAAGTTACCATGGTGACAGACGTCTGGCCCAGGCCATTGACCCTATTTGTTTGGACAAGAATAATAATAAGAAGAGGAAGAAGAATATGTTTTCCTTCTGTAATGCTAAACAAAAGTATTGGCATTGGCATTGGATTAGGAGTCAAAATTGATATTGAGCTAACCGACTGTACAGTGAGAGTTTTGAGTTTTTATGTGTAAGGCCACACCAAGTAAATTTTATGGATGACGTCCGCGCGCGCATTGATTTTGGCCTGGTCCTAGAAAAAAAAAACAAGAAATTCTGCTTCCTGTACCTATTACCAAAGAGTCACGACAGTGCCACAAATAGGTTTGTACGGACCAAAGCTTATGAAGCATCAAGCAAGGAAATCATTACTTCCTTTAGGAATTCAGTTTGGTACATGCTGCCACATTTGAAGAAACTTGCTAACCGCTCCATCTATCTCCCCAAAGCACAAGACGACAACTGCTGTTCCACCTGATTTATTGCTGTTTTGATGATGAGTAAAAGACTTCTTGCTTGTTACACTGTGTCACCTCATTCAATTTGTGTCCTAACATTTGTCGTCTCTTAGTATATTTCTAATCTAGGCATCTTGTTTTTTAGGGCCCTTCTTGTTTTTTTTTCGCCCTCTCGCATTAGATTTAGGGTCTCCAAAGGACGTCATCCATAAAATTTACTTGGTGTGGCCTTAATTGTATTTTCTTTGTCGGTGGTGAGGTTAGAATTAGCAATTTGCTAGCGTTGTCCACCTCTGTGTCTTATACTTTTTATGTTGTTTAACAAAAAAGGTGACAGACTGAATAAAACACTTGTTATGTCAAAAGAGTCTCTTTATTCAGTAACTTACCATCCTGATGAAACTATTCGCGTACGTGTACAATTCCTACAGAAGAAATATATTGAAAGCGTTCCAAAATCGGTGCATCTTTTGGTCTCTTTCGTCCTGACATCCCAAGAACC
>NW_017803490.1:6258254-6290271 GCF_001625305.1 Branchiostoma belcheri | reverse complement strand
GGTGATGTATAAGACTACAGATCGCGTGCTAACTGACATCACACGGGGCTGTGAGCAGACGTGCACAGAAACGGACGACTGCATGCGGGACGCGTCAGGTGACTGCGTGCGCTGCTGTAACGACCGCAACAACAACACCGCCTGCAACACCTGGGTCATTGACCGAGAGAACATTCGGTCCGGTGGGGTCAGGGTGGGGGAAGCCGCACTGACCAGTCTGCTGGCTCTTGCCCTGATGTTTGGGATTGTGTTTTCTGTTTTGGGCTAATACATTTACATGTACCACTTTTGGAGTTGTACACCAGATTGCATTTTCTAGGTTTTGGGAAAGAGAGGTTTAAAGTTCAGATAAGTCCTGTCTACTGTCAGGCGACACAATGATATTTTGATTTTTATCACGGTGTGGTAAATATTTTTGACTTTTGCAATGTTTTGTCCTGTACTTCGGACCCTGAAATCAGAGGGCCTTGTCTAGTTATTGGCTGGCTGATCCATTGAGTGTCTGAGGGCGCTCTTGCTTCATCAAGGTATATCACATTATGCATCCCTTTGAGTGATACTTATGAGTGAACTAACATATTCAAACTTCTATCCTTCATATAAGGCCACACCAAGTAAATTTTATGGATGACGTCCGCGCGCGCATTGATTTTGGCCTGTTCCTAGAAAAAAAAAACAAGAAATTCTGCTTCCTGTACCTATTACCAAAGAGTCACGACAGTGCCACAAATAGGTTTGTACGGACCAAAGCTTATGAAGCATCAAGCAAGGAAATCATTACTTCCTTTAGGAATTCAGTTTGGTACATGCTGCCACATTTGAAGAAACTTGCTAACCGCTCCATCTATCTCCCCAAAGCACAAGACGACAACTGCTGTTCCACCTGATTTATTGCTGTTTTGATGATGAGTAAAAGACTTCTTGCTTGTTACACTGTGTCACCTCATTCAATTTGTGTCCTAACATTTGTCGTCTCTTAGTATATTTCTAATCTAGGCATCTTGTTTTTTAGGGCCCTTCTTGTTTTTTTTTCGCCCTCTCGCATTAGATTTAGGGTCTCCAAAGGACGTCATCCATAAAATTTACTTGGTGTGGCCTAAACAAAAAAAAAAAAACTAACGTGTTGTAATTTCTGTTGTACAAATCATACTACTCACTTTTCGTCTCTCTTCCTTTCTCCACAGTGCAAACTTCTCCTGAACAAACTTCAGTAACGTCGCTGTTTTCCCCTTCCTCTCTTCTTCGGTAAAACAGCCATCTATGATAATCTGATGAAAATGAAAAACAAACAAGCTAATAATAAACAAATGAACAATCAAAACAAGTAGTTTATCATGTAAATAATTCTATACGTGTAGGGCTAGTTTCGCATTATGGAGGTTGTTACATCGGAATTGCGTTATAAATTCTTGAACTCTTGAAAAGCGGGTCAGGCCAAAGAATGTACATGTATTGTTACTTTCTGTACGTCTTCAAGGTTAAATAATGATAGAAAAAATGCGTCGTTTCCTTCTGAAGACCCTCACCTCTGCCTCCTGGTCAGTGATATGTCTCGTCCGGCTTGTCTGGTAACATCGTCCACAAGCCTGAATCAACCTCATCTGAAGATAAGAAGGAATAGGAAAGAAAAAGTTCAGTTATGAAGATACCTACCTACCTACCGCTCCACCGCATATCAGTTTAGCAATAATACTCGTATAGTTGCATCTTCTGCTTTTAAGAAACCATCAGACAAACCTTCTTAAATAATTACATCGCAAGTAGGACTTTACTTCTCATATATCATGTCTATTAAGTTGTTTTTCCGTTTAATGGTTTGCCTTATAAAGAATGACAAAAGTGTGCATTAAAGAAATGTGCGATATTTGTTAGAAAGAAATAAGTTACGCTTTACTGTGCGTTTCTAGGTCAGGTCGAATCGTTTCAAGGACGATGACTCTTCGACCTTTTAAACATGTGCCAGAGTGTGAGGCCACACCAAGTAATTTTTATGGATGACGTCCTCTCGAGACCCAAAATGCGAGAGCGCGAAAAAAAACAAGATGCCCAGACTTGATGTATACTTATTATTATATTAATGCTAATATTAATAATGAGTATTTTATTCGACATGAAAACAGCAATACATCAGTGGAACAGCAGTTGTCGTCCTGTCCTGTCTCTATCCTTTCATCACATCTTCCCTTACCCCACTGTCATAGTTACAAGAAGCAGCTCTTCTTGTTTTTTTATCTGGGAACCGGCCAAAATCAATGCGCGCGCGGACGTCATCCATAAAATTACTTGTTGTGGCCTAATGGCTTGTTGCCAACCTTAGGCCACCCGCAGTGAAGAAAATAAGGACACGAAATGATGATATGAAAAATGCCATTAACCCCTTGACCCTTCGGCTAGGTGAATTGTCCGGCACTGGTCACTTCAGGGTCCGTCCTTCCATGTGACTGCCCACTGGTCATCGGTGTCAACCGCTCCAGGCATTGCGGACGTAACAACGAGATTATCAAAACAAAATTTGACAAAACTACAACTTCTTTTATCAAATCTTGTTGCTATTTTTGCGCCACCCTGTCTGCAACAAACTGCGATAAAAATAACCTCCTTTTTTATGTAAATAGTAGCGACCTTGTGTGCAATTTTCCATTTTTGTACAGGTGGTTAAGTTTAGTTCGCTTTGATGTCCCCGAAGGACAAATAAATTTATTCTAAACCCTGAGTGTCTAGACAGAAAATAAGGTAGGTGTGGGAGGGTGGATAAATCACACCCAAACATACTGTACGTACTGCGTATCCCCAAATGTATGTTGAGTAAACATACATACATTTCACACAACGTGAACCAGTACAAGGGTCGCTCTACCAGTTCTTCCTTTTATTTTGACGACCGAGTTCTGTAAACAGACGCCTTAGATACAGCGCGTTGAGAATAACGATGTCTAAGTCTACTGACTTTATTGTTTTGACATTGGAACGTTATGACGACTTTGATTTATGAACATGTTTATCATATATATTTGTTATGTTTACTGAAGGAAAACATATTGTTTTTGCTCAGTTTCTTCCTCTTCTTCTCCAAACCAATAAGGTCAATGACCTGAACCAGACGTCTATCACCATGGTAACTGGTGTTGGTTACATCATGTTGCAATTTTATAGCAGGAGGGATTTAGACTCCTGTCTGACTACATATAAATGTGTTTGAATGAAAATTTACATAGCAGACCATATGCGAAGGTAAACATTATGCATCTGCTTTGCAAATGATACCTTCCTAGTTATATTATACAATGGCACTTTTGTGACATCGTAACCTACAATTGGTGACCTCACACGAGACAATGCGGGTCAGTCTGTCAAACGACTGAGAAAGAAAATGAATCCAGTTCTATCCGAGTTAATCCGTTCCAATCAAGTCGAGTAGTTGCCCGATTGTTCTCTTGGAAGTAAAGCGGATTGCTTTAAGATTAACCCAAATTCGTGAGACCAACACCTGGTCAGTTTCCTGTGTTCAACAAATCGTCTTTCTTGTTGATAGCCTAGCCTGTACCCATATGCCCCCAAAAACATCATCATCAAACAACATTGTCCTCTAAAACGATGCCTTGTTTGTGATGAGTACTCCATAGTTAATTCTATACATGGGTTGCACAAGGTGTCCCAATATTCCTGATAATGTGAAGCATGTCAACATATAACTAAGCAAAGGTATGTCATACGTTATCATAATATTATAAGTATACTAATTGATAGAATTGGTCTAATACTAGTATTAGAGCGTGCCAACACTCCTCTCCACACCCTAAGTTGTCAAACATAGGCTACAGCTACTTGAGATTTTAGTTGATATTAGATTACCTCTATAGATATTGATCAGTCTATTTAAAATGTCTTATATACAAACGGAGATGTCGTACGTTCATTACACGTCGATGCCACTTTTATAAGAACAACTGCGAGCGATCTTAAAAAGATATCTGTTCCGTACATCGAATTAACAAACGTTAGCAAAAGTAGAGCAACTGGCCTAGCTGTTTTAGGTAAATTATTCCAGGACAGGCTTCAAAACTACCCCACTCGAGAAGACACCCCACCCAGCGCGCTAAAGCCCATCCTCCCATCCTCTCGCACGTTTATGCTGGATTAAAAACGCAAACGGAGAACACTTGAGGGTTTGACCTAAAAACAAAATCATTCCTTCTGTCACTATAAGTAAGACTGTTGTCTACTGTGCGTCATCTTCAAGCAGATATAGGGTTCGTCTAAGCGTTTTTGAGACAATTTTACAGACTAGAAAGACGAAGAAAATTCCTATAAAAGGACAGACCTAAAAACCGAGTAGAAACCTACGTCTGCTTGAAACTTTGTGTGGGATGGCGACCAAGGATGCAAACAAACCCATTCAAATCAACATACAAATAAACAATCTTTGACACAGACAGGGAGCCCAAAAGAAACAGATACGTTAAGGATCTCTTTACGGTACGAAATTGGGCAATACATTTTACTGTTCCTGTCCAAGATTTGATTGAATATTCAATCAGATTAGAGCCGAAAGAACGTTGAACACAAGAAAAATCCTACAAACGAGAGTCCTACAAACTTCCTACAATTACTGTTGTCCTGTCAATGGGGTATAATTAACATGATTGACTCTGTCAGACGATATTTAGGCCAACAAGAATGTGTCATAACACAGCAAAATGGCGCCAAACTTCACTCAATGATCGTACAGTACCCAAACTATGAAATAACCATAAACATGAAGATTAGTTCGTGCCAATAATTGTTTCGGAAAGCTACTGACTGTGTTATGCTGTACATGGAGTGATTGAAGTCTCTGTCAGACGACATTTAGGCCAACAAGAATGTGTCATAACACAGCAAAATGGCGTACAGTACCCAAAGTATGAAATTAAGCCATAAACGGAACATTAGTTCCTGCCAATGCGTGTTTAGGAAAGCTACTAAATGTGTTGTGCTGTACACTGAGTGATTGAAGTTTCTGCCAGACAAGAATGTGTCATAACACAGCAAAATGGCGCCAAATTTTACTCAATGGTCATGCAGTCCCAAAACTATGAAATAACCATGAACAGAACATTACTTCGTGCCAGTAAGTGTTTAGGAAAGCCACAAAAACAATTATTACGACACGGAGGAGGTCTTTCGGCTGCGGGGTCTCGTTTTTCACCTGTGACAGGCGGTGATTTTTAACCAGCATCGCCCGAGGTCTCAAACCGTTTACTGCGAGGATTCTCACGATCCGCACACAAAAGGATGGTTTGCTCCTCTCCTACCAGAACGGACGAAAACAAAGACACCCAGCTTGTCGGGTGATTAAGCTTTAAGATAAGGTTGTGTTTAATTACGAACAGCCTCTTTAATTGCAGGTGAAGCTAATTAAAAACTACCATTTGCTCTCCGTGGAGGGTGCAATTTTGAAGATGGATGGTCGGTGAGAATTGTCAGAACGAATAAGTGGACGATTCTGTATGAAAACAAAGGAAAGAAGATACGGCTAGTTATGTCACGTCAAAACATGTCAAAGAACTGCTCCATTTCACTCAGAGAAGCGTCTCACCCCCCAGCTGTTAATAGATCATTCACGCATATCAAGACTAGCCTTCAGCCCATCATTGACTTCGTGGAAAGCAACATTTAGAAAAAATTTCATTGGTGTGTGTGTGTGCTGATACGCGATTGTTTAATGTGGATTAGGGTCCACTAGTACTAGCCTCCACCAGGCCTTTCTACGGTAATACGGATCGCAGAATTCGGCGGCAAAAAAGAGTAAAATTGGCCAAGGGAGTCCGGCCGCGGGGAGGTAGTTTCTTTGCGCGGCCAGTCAAACCTACAAGGCGGCCAAACTCCCCTGGCAAATATTTTCCTATATATAGCCAGTGTAGTTAGTCTGGTAGAGACTACTCTAGTACGGCAAGAGTTATGCCCCTCCAAGATTTCTCCACGGATACTCTCTAGTCGATGCCCTTCTAGGCGTCTGCCAAGGTGACAAAACTAGAAAACTATCTGCTGCTGTTCTAGTCTATCATTACTTGGTTGCAGCGCCATCTAGGATTACTAAGACGCACTGCAGTTTAGTTAAGCTGCTGCTGGCATATACGCGCGAAGACCTAGAAGCTACAGAATAAGACTAAAAAAAGAAGACATTACAAGATATAGAAACCATGACATGTACTCAAAGATTGACATGTTTAAAACTACACCCATGTGTGACAGTGTCCAGCATTACATTCTATATCATATTTACATACATATTGCCAAGATCGTACACTAAAATTCAACTTTCTATTCAATAGCTACCGGTTTTTTAAAATTATGTATATTGTAAATATGTTATTGTTTTAGATATGTTTGTGACTTGACCAGTTGTCCACTATGTTGTATAATGTATCGTCTGTATGTACATGTAGGAATACCAGGAAGACTAGCGGTGGACCCTAGGGTCCACCGCTAATGGTTATTCTAATAAAGTTTCAAAGTTTATGGCCCAAAGGATGGTAAAATTCCGTTTGGTTCAATTGCACAATTTTTGACTTGAAAACGACAGTATTTTAACAGAGAAGTCATAGTGTGTGTGTCAATTGTGATGGGTTACATTGACTGTACTGTCAAATATGCTACCTAACTTACCATAATAATCGAAATGTGCTACCCAAACCCTAACCTTTTAAACAACGACTACACAATACAAAAACCACTTCTCCAGCACAAACTTTCACGTAAATCACTAACCACATATCGCTATCTACTAACCAACCCAACTTTATAACTTCTATTACATGTACTTAAGAACTCATTAACAAGATTACCCAGATAATCAGGCTTGACATTTGATCGTAACAAGGTACTTAAGGACGCTTAGAATGTTAAGGTACAGAGACAAATACTAGATAGAATATTCAGTAGCAAAAGAAGCTAAGTCACTTCAGAACAGGTGATGTGGTCAGATTTCTGATGAAGAACAAGTCCACACAAGTTGATGACGTCAAGACTCGTTCGGAACTTTCTTGTGTGCACATGAAATGATGACGTCAGATGTTCATGAAAAGCTACATGGATATTTTGTGTCAAAGTCTAGTGCTGAAAAAAGCGACGGACAAAATGTGCAAAATATAAATTGCCGTGTAGAAAATGAAATTTTCCATCTAAGAGCGACTTTAAGACATAGACTATCCTGTTCATCTTATTCCAAATCTCTTCTTTCTAATTTCTCCCCCTGAATCTAGTAATGGACTGTTCCTGGCCCGCACAGACCAATCAGAGGAACGAAAACTTTTCCCGCGTCCACACAACATTCCTTCACCATCTTCTTCGACGTGACGTCATAGAAACGGACGATGCCTTCGTCGGCGTCCACAAAGATGCCCACACGTGATCCGCCGTCACCATGGCAACGCGTGACGCTCTTATCAACGCCCTCCAACGTTCCCATGGTAACCGTGACGGTTGCCATGGCGTTCGTGACGCCGACGGTGTCGTTCTCGTCACAACTGTCATGGCCGCTGTCCGCGTCGCTCTGTCGGCGGAGCTCGGTCTGGATCGCTCCCTCGTCGGCGACACCGACACACACCAGAAAACTGTTACCGGCCACGCCAACCTCCCAGTAATGGTGGCCACCGGCGATCTTGACGTCACCGGTGACGTAATGCGTTTCCATGGTAACGACGTAATTGACGGCGTTGTCAGGACGAAGCTTGGCCGGCTGCAGGACGGAAGTGACGGCGCGTCCTTTGATGTCGGCTCGCAGAGCATCATGGTCGTAGTTATCCTCAAGATCGAAACGTAGATCTGCAATTTTCGAAGAAAATCATTCAGCTTTTGCTGACAATAAGTGCAAAGGACGAAAATGCCGAAAAGGAAAATCAACTTTAGTATGTTTATCTTTAGTTTAACGCCATGTTTTGTAGTTTTGGTAGAACCAAGAACTTCCATTCGTTGTGACATTTGTAGGTTTGTCTATTATAGAATATTAATTGCTGTCATTTGTCTACTTCCAAAACTAGCAATGAACTTTTTTTCATTCATACCGTCACTTGATTGTAAACACTACGTCACTAACTATTTAGTTGTAAGTTACATATGAAATTGAAACAAACAAAGCAATGAAGAGTAACACATACCAGGCGATGTCCTAACGGTCCCGATGTCGCTCCACGGCCCGGGACCCGCCCCGTTGCAGGCGCGCACGCGGAAAGCATACCACGCACCCGACTCTAACCCGGACAGCTCGCACCGACCGGAAATGACGTCATCGCAACGGATCGTCTGCGCGTGCGTCGGTACCTCTGATGTCCCATCATGCAAGTCGGCGAGACCTACCGCCGCCATTTTCCAGTACTGCACGTGTAGAGAGTCGACGGGGGGAGAATTGGCGGGTAGAGGGTTCCAGGTAACGTCTGCTTGTCCATCCTCAGCCACTATGCCGTCCTTACACAAGTCAACCTTGTTTGGAGCTGCCAAAATAAACAAGAAGTAGATAAGAACACAACTAGAAAGGTAACATTTGTTAAGCAAATGCATAATGTTTACCTTCGCGTATGGTCTGCTCTATTAATTCTTACTCAAACACGTTCATATACTAGTATGGTGACAGGAGTCTAAATCCTTTCTGCTATGAAATTGCAACATGAGTGGACTGAATTGAGCTTAGCTGAAGCTATAAGAGCGGAGGAGGATAGTGCTCGAAGAAGAAAAGGAAGAAGAAACAGAGCAAAAACAATCATGTTTTCCTTCTGCGAAGGTAAACACAACTGCCACAAAGTTTTCCGAGAAAACGGAGTTACTAGACTAGTCTAGAATTGAGAATGTACTTCTTACCTTGCAGAAAGTCCAGCTGAGAAAGTAGCTCCTCCTCCCTTCTGACGTCGAGTGTAAGTGACTCGCAGGTCACGTCCAAGTCTGTCGGAAGTTTCATCTCTGTCGCTTCTTTAACCCTGCATTCGGATAAACATAAATGATTTAGCAAGAGACACATTGTCTATGTGTACCATGGTGTAGACCATTGGGATTATGACCATATGGTCAACATCATGCACGAAGCTTGGAGATGTGCCAAGAGACGTCTGAAAAAGTGCTGGGAACAGATCGAGAAGCGAGGCTAGAACATCTGTGTCTGATAATTAAGCACAATAAAGTACCCCTGGCCGTGTAGCCAGGGCCAGTTTGGAGCGTACACTCGTCGAGTCAAGACCTCTGTATCTCGGCACACTACAACTGGTGTCAGCGGTGGGATTGATCCACTGGTAAAATAAATGAATGAAATGATATCAGAGACTGATAAAAGTTGTTTTTTTTTGTTATTTTTTTAAATTCATTTACCTTTTACATAGTCCCGTGGCGGTCTGGAGGAAGCAGGCGTGGTTGTTCTCCTTCAGAACTTGTTCTACGTACTCAATCAGCCCCGAGACCCCCATCATCTCGCGAGTTTGCGCGAGAGCAGCGTCGAGTTCGCTTTCTTGTGCAGACATGACCTTTTCTGCTTTCTCTAACAAGACTGACTTCCGGTCGTCCAGAATAGCATGTAGAGAGTCAAAGGCTTTCATGATGTTGTCCTTCACCAGACTGGCTGCTTTCTGTAATAGAGAAATTGTTTTAAACTAAACCTGTTCTGTTTTACCTTTGCATCAATGGGCGCCACCATTTTTACTATGACGTCATGGGTCGGCCATCTTGTTTTGATGACATAAATGGTAACTTGTGAATATCGTCTTTCATCAACGCATGTATCTGTTAAACTATTCTACACAAACTGTCACAACGACACAACAAACGAATGTGAATGGACATATGAAAAGAACTAAGCTACTGCAGTTAGGGGGTTAGTATGTAGAATGTTAGTTTGTAAGTTCTTCCGTTCGCGAACCTTGCTGTTCTCCCTCTTCTCCATCACCACACGTTTTTGTTCTTCTACCTTTTCCTGTTTGTCCTTCAAAATCTGCAAACTGGATCGCAGTTTCTCCTGTTGGTAGTGAGAAAAATTGCAATGTGTCACAAAATTTAGGTTTAAGATTTTCAGAACTAGAATTGAGACGTTTTAAGATTAAAAAATATCCACATTTTATGCACGCTAGGAAGAAGAAGCAAAAGGAACTTACTTCGATGTTTTTGTATGCGGTGTTCATATGATGAAACTTGTGGTTTGCGTGCGATCCTCCCAATTTGCATAGGTGGCAGACGGGTCTCTTGCACGCCTGACAGTACATGCTGACCTGGAATATCAGAAATAATGAACAGCGACACTTAGCATGCAGCAATGCAACTGCACAGATTCACGCTTATCGCAGCAGCAGTAATTTGCCTATAACCGTAGTATAACGAGTAACACACCGTCTTACGAAAAAAATGTAGACATGATAATAAATGCTGAAATGTAGCAAAAACAATATGTTTTCCTTCGGTAAATATAATAAATGATGGCATAGACGACATTGGCATTAAAAAGTTTAGAGTAAACAATGTCGATAGTAAATGTATGATAAGAAATTTCGTCGGCCACTGTTGCCGTAAGTGTCAATACTTAGAACAACCAATCATGACAAAGAAGGGATTTTGCGATTAGCCAATGGCTAACTATGTAACACAAGCGCATTAGCCTCTACCAGGCTTCGGGAGGCGGCTGAAAAGAATAGAAATCGGCCAAATAGAGAGATAGAATGCCAAGGGAGTGCGGCAAAATGTCCTCTGGCATGACAAACTTCCATGGCATGCTATCTCTCTATTTGGACGATTTCTATTCTTTCCTGCCACCTCCTGAAGCCTGGTAGAGGCTACAGGCGCATGTCTCTAACCTTTTCTGTCTCGTGTTCGACGCACAGAAGCGCCCTCGGGCGGAAGCTGGAGGTAGGACCGACATACTCATGCTGTGCCTTTGGAGTCCCCCAGATGTGCACAGTCTATATATAAAGGTAAAACAAACCAATAAATGTAATATTACAGACATCAAACATTTCATCATCTACGTTAGTCTCCACCAGACTCCTTTGAAGGCTGAATAAATAGTAGAAATCGGCTAAGGGGGACATCATTGGCCAGAGGAATTGGCCGGCCATATAGAGGGTCCAGCTTGCAATTGCCTGCACGGAAGGCAAGCTGGACCTTCTAGGGCCGACCAACTCCTCTGGCCAATGATGTCCCCCTTAGCTGATTTCTATTAGTTATTCAGCCTGCAAAGGAGTCTGGTGGAGACTACATCCACGTAGCAATAGACAGCACGTTGGCAGAACGCACTGTGTGAAACCCACAATGTATTGTGCACTGCACTTTGGTGGCAGAACGTCTTAAGGTCGTATTAACTTATTCAAGGATGGTTTCAGACGCAAATCGCGGTTCGAAACTTCCTCCTGAAGTGGGATCGAGGCGTTTTCCATGCCATTTCTGTATCTGTATCTGTATCTGTATAGCCGATATAACCGCAATTCGGCATAACACACCAGCTTCACAGGCACGCGGCGCGGCGGCAGCTAGCTATATCACACCGAACGACTTGTTACACTCAAACTTTGCACATTTAATTGCAGTTGTTTAAAGATTTGGAGCGTTAAAATGGGGCCACTTGAATCCGGCTTCGATGGAAACCGGATCGAAAGCGCTTAAAGCGTACTGGAGTGAACGGGACCGAAATATACCACCCGCAATGTTCATCAACGCTAAAAACACCCCATGGGAGGGATTTTTATCTCATAATTAGCACCTATCTTGTGAAATTATCTAGAAAGCATCTATATAATCCTAGAAGAACATGCTCCAATATATTCACACACGACTTGTTCACAAAAGCTGTTATTTACACATGTTTCTGCGCTGTCTCACTTGTCTAGAAAAGTACAAGCCGCCTAATGGTACGTATTACCAGGGTTATTAGCTAGGGCTCAAATGAGTAGGCTGTGTTTTCATGTGCTCTACTTAGCACGAAAATTACCGGTTAGCTAGACCAACACATGGCTGGTTCCGTTCACACAACATAAAGAACAGGATTTTACTCACTCTCTGATATAGTAGATAAAACTGAATAGCATAAGACAGATAGATTTCAGTTGGGTAGGCCTGTGTTTCTTTCTCTGTGCAGTTCTTGCATGTTCGAGTGCGAAAATTGTCCGTGTATTTTCAAGGGTCTAAAAACTGATACCTACATTGTGCTAAGATACGTCGATGAAGGTTGGACATCCAGGTAATACGATATGCCAAAAAACAGTTACTCAAGCAACTGGATATGATTTTGAAAACGTCAGACGTTTCAGCTAGTATCCACTACCTTTCGTCAGTGACTGTATATAAACCTGCTTTCCCCTCTGGTCTCTCAGTCACTGACGAAAGCTAGTGGATACTAGCTGAAACGTCTGACGTTTTCAAAATCATATCCAGTTGCTTGAGTAACTGTTTTTTGGCATACATTGTGCTAACTTTACTGCCTACTATTACAACATCCATATGTGAATGAAGAAATACATTGAAAAAGTTTTCAATCATTGTACAAATGGTTTTGATTCAATGGGAACATCACATACGCACAGCGACCATCACATAGAAAAGAAACCCACAAAGATTATTTGCTGTGGCTTAAGTCAGAATTAGACCCACCTTGAAGCACTCATTACAGAAGCTGGCCTGACAGTCCAGACATGTTTTTGTGGCGTCGGCAGGTGGGCGGGGCTTACATGACTGACAGGCGATAGCGCCGGCTTTCCTGGCCTGGAACTTGTATCTCTCCACGATCGTCTCCAGAATGAAGTTCCTGAGAGGTGTAACAGCAGTGAAACAATCTCCTTAGCATTTTCAGACGTAAAGAAAAAAGTGACAAACTCTTCCAATGCAATTTTATAGTCTGAAGAATGAAGTTCCTGAAAAGTGCAAGATCCTGCAGTAAAACAATCTCCTTGGCATCTTCAGACGTAAAGAAAAAAGTGACAAACCCTTTCAATGCAATTTTATAGTCTCAAGAATGAAGTTCCTGAAAAGTGCAAGATCCTGCAGTAAAACAATCTCCTTGGCATCTTCAGACGTATAGAAAAAATTGACAAACTCTTTCAATGCAATTTTATAGTCTCAAGTGTGAAGTTCCTGAAAAGTGCAAGATCCTGCAGTGAAACAATCTCCTTAGCATTTTCAGACGTAAAAATGTGACAAAAAATTTTAAAGGCAACCAATGCAATTTCTGGGCGACAAAGCAAAAATATTCTGGAAGAGGAAATCTGTCTGATATTGACATGAACTGTCATTTCTTAGCCACCAGGAGGCCCATATTTGACCTTGACCTTTGTCTTCCTACGACCTACCAACATGCCATATATCATTACAATCCATATAGGCGTTCTGAAGTTATGCTGACTACAAATGTGCGGAAACACACACACACTGACAGACAGACATACCAAAAACAATAGTTCCATTTCTTACCTGTATAATCCATTGATGCCCTTTGGCCCGAGCTCCACCCCTTCCTGGCACTTTGGGCAGGGGAACTCTTTCAGCGGCGGGGGAGACTTGGGCCCGGTCGGGGTGGATAATCTGGAGCTACTGTTCTTCCGGCGGAAGGAGGCAGCCCTACACAATACACAACAGGACAAGACGGTGGAAAAGCGACAGGTCAATGTCAGAGTAAGAAATCTATAATATAAATTTATAATAAATTAAAATCCTCGATTCTGAATCGGACTTCTTTACAAGAGGAGTGAAGGAGGCGGTCTACATAAGAGCTCACAGACCTGACCTGAACATGTTAACAGAGACGGGGGGCGACACAAGTTATCTGGCAGGTAGGACACGCTACTACGGCGACGTGTCTCTGACCACAAGTTCCAAGAGTAGACGGGTCAGGCGAAAATTTGGGGTAAGTCCCAATTCATTGTAGTGTTGGCAGTTTAAGTTTAGTCTTTTTATTTTAGAATAAAAAAACCTTATGTTTAAATAACAACGAAAGTTTTCTACCAATGAAAGTCTACATCGAAAATTGGATGAAATTTTTTGGCAACGCCAAAGAGGCAGAGTGCTTTCATACCTTTGTAGAGGCCCGGGCGTTGAACCCCGTCTCACTTTGGCAGGCAGCGGGCTCTTCAGCGGGCTCTGTACGGCGCTGTAGAGCGGCCCTCCCGGCAGGGTTTCAGGACTGTCCCGGTAGAGGATCTCCTTGGCGCATCGGTGGCAGATGTTGTGCTGGCAGGGCAGGACCAAGGGCTGAGTGAAGAACTCGGAACACACCGGGCATCGGAGTTCTCTCTCCATGTTCGCAAAGCTGGACAGGTCACTGCAACACACACACAAACGTATAAAAAGTCAACATTAATAAACACATCATCCACACCGGGTATATTAAAAAAATGGAATAGAAAGGTAACATCTGCAAAGCAAATGCATAATGTTTACCTTCGCATATGGTCGGCTCTGTTATTTCTTACTCAAACACATTCACATATATGGTCAGACAGAGTCTAAATCCCTCCTGCTATAAAATTGCAACATGATGTAACCCAACACTAGTTACCATGGTGACAGACGTCCGGTTCAGGTCATTGACCTTATTTGGTTAGAAAGGAAAAGGAAGAAGAGGAGAAAGAAACTGAGCAAAAACAATATGTTTTCCTTCTGCGAAGGTATAAACATAAATATCAACGTCAGTAATGCTGTTGCAGCATGTGTCAACGAGGGCCTTTAGCGGTTCCCATCAGCATTGCAGGCCCAAGTTGCACTGCCTTAACTCAAACAGTCAGAACGGGCTTTAATCGTATCAATCAATCATTCAAGCGTCCGCAGACACAGCAACTTCAACAAGATGTCAGCGGAACGTCTTTGAGCAAACCCCTACTCCCCCTGCATCGTGAGTTCCATGCAAACAACGCTACAATGTGCGACATGTAGGACAATTTTAAGTCGGGAAGCCCTTGAACTATATATAGTATGTAGGACAGAGGGTCGGGTCACTGCTCTTGTACAGCGATGATATAGGCCAAAGGAAGTAAATTTTATGGATGACATGCTGCGCAGACTCAAAATCTAATGCGATAGGGCGAAAAAAAGGCGGGCCAAAAAAACAAGATTCCTATAAATACATTTTCAAATTTTGACATCATAACCTTGTTAAACAAGAAGTGATCAGCTATATTTTGCTAAGTTTACTGCCAACTGTTACAACATCCATTTCTGACTTAAACAACTTTGAAAAAAGGTTTTAAGTCTTTGTACAAAAGGTTTTGATTCACTGGGAACATACATTTGTATACACAGCCGCCATCGCATGTATTAGATAGACGAGGCCACTGCATGTTTCATTTCATTTCATTTATTGTTGATGCCACAATGCATTACAAGTGGGAGCAAGGCAGCCAAAGGCTGGTGGCGGCTGCCACTGGTACATACAACACAACACAACACAGGACAAATCAATACAATATACAGGACCTAACAACAAGTTACGGGAGTTACAAGTTATGTTTTTTTCTACGAGAAAAATGCAAAACAAACAACAGTAAAATGTTTTACCTAGAGGAGCTTGCTTTTCTCGATCTCGAATCGGAGGTGCCGGATGAGCTGACTGGTGACGGGCTGACGTCACTAGTACTCTCCGGCGAGCTTGACTCTTCTGGCGGAGATTTAAAACTCGGCATCGGGATACGACTGTGCTTGCTGGACGGTGTACCAGGAGTCACGGGTTCGTTTCCACTCCGAGAAGTCCTTCTCGAAAGCGTCCTGCGCACCTTCTAATAAGAGAGAGACAAGAAATAATTGTTAGGTACAGATATGTAATTTTGTCCCTCAACATTCTTTCTGGATTAAAGTTTTCCCTCGCTATATTCTGACGAACAAAGGATAAACATTTCATGTTTTATCCTTCTGAAATAAAGAAAAAAGTGTCAATCTAGGGAAAGAACATGCTAGGACATTATACAGAATAATTTCTTTGGAACAAACTATGTAGTATTAACCTCTTCGGAAGGTGAGAGCTCTGGACTCGCGCCAAAAACAGACTCGGTTGCTAGGTCCTCGCAGACGACATCCTGACGGTTGCCATGGTTATGACAGGTGCACAGAGAAATGGCGGGAAAAAGTCGGACGAATTCCGCCAAATCATCTTCGAAGTCTGACCCGTCCGTGGATGTAGAGTTGTACATTTTTACCTACAGTTTTGTAGCTTGCGACGCTGCCTTATAATTTCTAACCCTATTGGGGATGGACCGATTCCCCTGTGAAAATGGTAACGCCCACTTTAGATACCGCTGGAATTGGGGGGGGGGGTGCATTCGTAAGAAAACATCAAATAAAGATCCCTAGCGAAATTCATGTAAATCACATGTAAGAAAATGCAAAATTTATCAGACGTAAGGTTACCATTCCCAGACAATATTTCGTTGTCATGGTTGACAAAATTGAGATAAGAACGATATATTTCGATATTTGTCCCCCCTCCTTTAAAATTTAGAATGGTCCATGTTTTGCTTTACAAGCGTCTACCGCTCTGTCATTACAACCATTGAAATGTTCGCCAAATGTGGTATAATTACCTGGTCCTACCAGAACGGCGCTAGCAATTTAAAACAATTAAACTTTACGACACAAAGACGCAACAAAGGAACATCCAAGCAATTAGTAACAAAATCCCCTCTTCATAGACTAAAATGTTGCCATCAAAAATGGCCCCAAAAAGTCAGCGAATACATCGTAGCTTTGTGCAAGGGAAACTAGTGGATAGGAATATTGTCTACATTGCAAATTGTCCACCACCCCCTCTAAGCAACAATTTGTATATCTAGATTCCCCCAAAAACAACACTTAAACATTCTTGTAATTGTACAAAATTAGTATGTTCAGCCCTTTAAGACAATGACACAGACAATATCTATTATTACCACGTTGTTTCATTACAGGTCTTGTATTCGGAGCAATTTTGACTTCACCCCCCTCCCCCATTTTTTGCTCTATCAGTAGTTTAAACAATGCGTTATTTCTATCCTTCCAGCCTTAAAACGTTAAGATGTTACTCAAGTGTTACTGTCTACTTACTCGTAACATCTTGAAGGCTTGAGTAAAGAAGATATCCAGACGATAAGACTGTAGGGAGCAGAAGAAAGACAGTAGAATGCCTCGCTGCCGGGTTCGACTCTCATATAGAGAATGCACGATTTTTCGCACCTGTGCTAAAACTTGCGAACTAATCTTAGAATGGCGGCAAATTTGGCCAGAAGGCGGGAAATACCGTGTTAGACAGCTGGGTTGATTGAACCTATAATCGCGGACACCGGCATAAGATAGTCCTGTCTCTATGGATTCAATCTTCTTTCTACAATTCTCCATATAACCCCCTTGCTACAACTTGGTCTCTACAAGGAAGCTCAGAGTATCAAACTTGTTTTGCGCGACTGAAATAAAAAAAACGATCATAACAGACTTAATTACTTCTTCTCTTGAAAGCAATTGATAAAAAAGGTACAGCATTATTTGACTAGACATGTAGTAGCCTCGGCCGAGCTATAGATGTGACGAACTAAACACAACAACAGAAATTGATAACCAAGAACTTTTAACCTGCCAAACAATATTTAAGACTATCGTACATTACGGCGTCGGATATTGAATATTCTACTCGACACTTGGTAACTGATTCTAATTTTATTTCCTTGAAAATGTATGTAGAGCGAGTCTACTTGTGGGCGGGACTGTGTAAGACATATAAAGCCAGAGTCTAAGTTTGGCTGTTCCAACACGCATGTCCTCGTATCTAGGCTAACCCGACAGAATGGCTGACCTGAGTCATTTCAGAGTTCGGCTCTTTTCTGTGAAGACCTCAATCATGCAATGATGCACCTACCAATGTTAACTCCGAGGGGTGAGAACATGTCATAGACCCTTTCTTTCAGAGTAATCTCCAAGCAGATACAGGGTTTTAGGCGTGCTTGTCCGTAGTGGTCACAGGGTTTACGCGAAGTTTAAACATGCTTTAAATACCTTCTGGCCAAGAGGGATTTCGGAACAGCCTCACGGACAGTAAGTCAAGAAGGGTTTGGGAGGACATGTACAGCATGAAAATTGTCTTGAGATTGATTCTTAAGATTGATACATCAAAGAAGCAGAGCGTAGTATTATATCTTTGTTAATCATTTTATGTTCGATTTCGACGCGTATATAAGTGTCATCGCTATCACAGTGTTGTGTTTTCTTTTATGTGCTTTATAAATAAATAAACAAAAAGCACAGCGTGTGCAAGAAAGATAAGTATCCATAGCATCTCTCCTCCTATCATAATTAAGTATGGACTGTCTTGCATTGTATCAAATGCTCTCATTCATTCATTCTCTTTCCTGTACTTTATCTCCTCATTCATTTATTCATCCATTCATGTTGTGTTTTTTTTTTCCAGCAAACTTCGCACAACCCCCTTCCCCTCCCCGGCTTAAGTTGGTAGTTGGAAAACATGTACCCCAGACTCCTTGTCCAGACAAGTCCAAGTCCATTGTTGCCTACACAAAGCCAAGTTCGCACCCCGGGCCTGGCTATGCATTCACAAGTAGATATGCTGTTGAGAAACACATATTTATCATTCCAGGTATATTGTCATGACACAGAAGACTATTGTTTAGAACGACGTTTGCTAACATGCATAGTATTTGTTTCATGTTTTCGTAGTTAGTGTCTCGTTTGGAGTAGAATGTTTTCTTTCAAGAGTTTTTTTAAATACCTTTGACCGAAATTCACATGCAAAATCGTGTAAAGAAAAATATTTGCTGGTCTGGAGATTTTTTTAACTTCCTAGCGATTCTTACCCCCTCCCCATGCACATAATATAAATAAGCATTATTTGTCTTAGCAAGGAAAGTGGGTGGGGACACAAAGTACTATAAAGTATAATGTTAGCTTGTGTGAGTGTGTGTCTGTGAATTTGTGTGTGTGTGTGTGTGTGAGTGTGTGTATGTGTATGTGTGTGTCTGTGAATTTGTGTGTGTGTGTGTGTGTGTGAGTGTGTGTGTGTGTTTGTGTGTATGTGTGCGTGAGTTTGTGTTGTGTGTGTTGTGTGTGTGTGTGTGTGTGTGTTGTGTGTGTGTATATATGTAAAGATTATTGCTCAGTAATTCAAATACGTTGATCATAATAACTTTTGCAGTTGTTTCCAATCAAAATTTGCATCGATATACGATATTTCGGATTTTCGGTCAATTAAAAATAACTACATCCGACCCTGCACTTGTAGCCTTTTGTGTATATACATACTGTCGTCGAAATCTTAATTTTTTTTTACCTTACTCTTGCCACAGATAATCATAAAATTATGAATATATTGGGTTCTACATGTAAACTACACCACTAAAAGGATTTCTATCTACCAACGTTTAGGTAACCTTTCAGTAGCTCCGGTTGCATAGCTTTAAAAATCCAGTACATATTGATCTGCCGACATGAGGAAACTATATACGGAATACAAAATTATGATATTAAAACACACTGCCTACCTGCACAGTACAGCACCAACAATGGCCTGCAACAAAAGTGAAGAAATCTCTCTTCGAGTGTTGTATTATAAAGATACCATCACTATATGTGTTGCCTAAGTCATTTTTAAACAATGACACTAAGGTACAAAATTATGATATCAAAACACACTGCCTACCTGTACAGTACAACACCAACACTGGTCTGCAACAAAAGTGAAGACACCTCTCTTCAAGCGTAGTGTTATAAAGATACTATATAGGTAGCTTGAGTCATTTTAAACAATGACACTAAGGTACAAGTATAAACATTACACTGTAACGTAGCCGTGAGTCATACTGTAGTCTGTATGTGTGAACTTTGAATGGCGGTAACGTCAAACTGTACTTAAAAACAGCTCTGTCGTTTTGCGGACAATCTTATCACAAAAACAGGGGTGTCTGTTAACTATAAAATGCATTTCAACGCACAAAAACTTTACATATCGTATATGTGTGGCAGCACAATATACCTGTATTTCAACAACGTATATAGTACAAAAATTGGCGTTTGGTGTTAAGGAGAACATGCATAGTTTTAAAAGTGTATTGTATGGAACCTCCCTAAAACTACTTGGTAGCGCCCCATCAAAAAGTCCTTGTTCCCATGTACCGATCTATGCAGTGCCTATTATTTACCATAATGGAGGGTGCAACGGTGAGAGGTATTGATTGCACACACACCACGTAGTTCAACAAGTATGTATCGGGGCTCGAAATTAGCCTCTACCAGGCACCGCGGATCGCTGAAAAAATAGTAGAAATTGGCCGAAATAAAGGGATAGTATACCAGAGAAGATCCAGGGCCATTGGAAGCTCCCACGGTCGCAAATTGGAGCTTCTATGGCCCTGGATCTTCTCTGGTATACTATCCCTTTATTTCGGCCAATTTCTACTATTTTTTCAGTGATCCGCGGTGCCTGGTAGAGGCTAGCTCGAAATTAAAGGTGTTCCAATGGCAACTGACCGCTAAAATTTAGGCTGGAACAACTAAAAAGACACTTTGGGACATTTATGGGACCATAGAAAAATAATCAGCATCAGAATGTCAGCCCTTCTTTTGTTTATCAGGCACACGTCCCGGCTTTTGGACCCGGAAGAGTCCCCCAGAATATCCTGTCTACCCTGCAATTATAGTGTGCCTGGGAGTGAACATAAGCAAAGTCAAGTTGACTTCAAGTTGAAGTCATACAATACTTCCAAAAAAATAGGTTGGGACAGTTCATTCTCACTTCGGGATAACTGAAATGTATTTTGGGACTGTGCTGGGACAATAAGAAGAAACGTTAATTTCGAGGCCTGATACTGCGCGCTTATCAAATTTCAAACGGCAGAACGGGAACAAATATACCGGGGGCGGTGATGAAAACCTGTGTATACAAAACGGTCACGTTTACTGGCCTTCTATAATACTGCCTGTCAGTAATATGTAATTAGAGGCTTAGATATTGAAGAGGCTTATAAATAACTGGTTTTATACGTCGTCTGGAGGGAAGAAAATATTTAAGGACACAAGAAAGGTCCGTTTTAGAATCGACTGCATCCAAAATTGGGTTGTTCTATTTAAAAATCTAAATAATAAGTATTAATCAAAACGCTTAAAACACATATGGGTGACTTTTCTATGCTTTAGAACTTTATTTCTTTTTATTTTTTTTTATTTCTTTATTTCTTATTTCTCAAATTTAAGTATTGAAACAAAGTTTTATGAAGTTTTGCATACACGATGTTTTAAAAACCGTTATTGTTCAAATTGACATTGCAGCCACTTTAAAAGGTCTAAAGTATTTATTTGGAACAGTCCATTCTTGGCGTATGTATTAAAGTCTAACGGTTCGTATGATACACCAGCAAAGTTTAAGTTCAAGATATTGACAAAATAGTGTTATGCTTTTAAATTTGTGGCTAGAATACGAAACATAACAGTCGGCAGATTCGGGAAAAAACGTGTATGATGTAAAATGTAAAACTATGGTGTAAGATGCCACCTAGCGGGATAAAAGTTACCTGCAGTCTATCAAAAGTTTGTAAAGAAGTCATCAAGTACTTAGTGTGTTTATCTAGGGTCCCAGGGGACCACACCAATTTAATTTGCTGGTTCTTGGATTCGCCTCTGTGGTATTCTAGGGGTCTGGGATTGGTAAACTCATGGAATTATATCTTATAATCTAATCTCAATTTCAGTTCCCTGAAAAGATCCGTATGAAAACGGATCCAACTACATGGTCCTTATAGTACTAAAAGTACATTGTAAATCCATCAACATTGTCTTTCTCACCCCCCCTCCCCTATAATGGCAAAAATTACCTTAGTTTTATTGTAACAATAGCCACAAAGCAGTGGTATGATAATACAAAACAAATGACAAGGATACAATAATCAGGTATTTGAGAGTATACATGACAGCTTTTGTTACAATTCAATAATAATGCTCACAAACATTAGGAATAAATTTCCCCTTTACTATATTCTAGTATAATGCTTGAAACACTGGGTACAATGTAAAACTACTAGCTCATCAAATTGCATTGACAATTACTGTATTTTAAAAAAGCTACTGTTAAAAGGACTTGATATGAAATTTGTGTTAGTAGCACCACAGTACAGAAAACTGTGTTCGGACACAAAAAGTCATTATTGCATTCTACATCAGCATATATTTCATCACCTCAAAGTCTATAAATCAGCATTTTCCAGTGCCCATGCAGAGGTGCTTTTAAACAATCCTTCATTTCAAGTTTAAGTTCTTATTAAAAACATGAGTGTAAGTATTGGTTCCTATAGACTGCTGCAATACAAATACAACTAGTGATCATTTTTATAACTACACTGCTTTTAATACAAGTGCATAGAAGCTAATATCTTCAATTGGCAATGCTATTGCAGCTAAATTTGTACATTTTCTTGATTGATTTATGCATTTCTGAAGATGAAGAATCCGGATCCACCACCGATCACCAGTCCCAGGATGACCATACCCATAGCCAGTCCCGCCATGTCACCTGAAGTAAACAACAACAACAAACGTCAACAACAAATTCAGGACTGAACAAGAGAAGTAACATCTGCAAAGCAAATGCATAATGTTTACCTTCGGATATGGTCTGCTCTGTTAATTCTTACCCAAACATATTCACATACATGTACTACTAGTAACATTCTATGGTGACACGAGCAGAGTAGACCATGAAATTGCAACATTATGTAACCCAACACCCAGTCACCATGGTGACAGACGTCAACAAATCATGTCATTGGCTAGGTCATCAGAGGTCACTGTTTGGAGAAGAAGAAGAGGAAGAAACGGAGCAAAAACAATATGTTTTCCTTCGGTAAACATAACAAGACTTTCCTGAGAGGGATGAAGGAAGCTAAGTTCATACATCAGGGCGACGGGGGCCAACATCGTCTACCAGATACCTTTGACCCAGTGTTGACGTCACACTTCAAAGAAGCAACTCACTGGGTCAGTCTACTGAGGAACACCAGAGTGACTGGTCGAAAGCTCTTAAGGGGAGAGAATTTTTTGTGTTGGATCAAAAGTTTTAACTGTAAACAAGAAATTCAGGATTTCAGTCCTCCGTAAAATATTTGAAGTCGTTGTAAATATCTTTAATCATCATTTTGAATGAGATAACCAAATTACATTATGCACTTCCTATCAGCTTGGGTTGAAACCATTTTGACCTCCAATTCTACCTTCTTGTCAATCTTTGGATACACCATTTTCCCCTTTACACTTCCTATGATACACCATGTCCTTTAACACTTCCAGTGACCATACTGTATTCAAATAACTTATAATAGAAACAAACTTAACATTAGCAAACACACATTGAGGCCGTTTTGACCGCCAATTCTACCTTCATGTCAATCTTTGGGTGCACCACTTCCCACTACACTCCCTGTGACCATACTGTATCCAAACAACTTTGGAAACACATTTAGCATGCATGGCCTGATATAATGCTGTGCATACTCAGACCTTTTAAACAAGGCATAGGACTTGTCTAATGATATTAAGCACTTGGCCACAGTATACATAACTTTTATGTTATACTGACTAAACCTTTTTTAAAATTAATGTACCCTTTTATTGCATGTTATCTATATAGCTAAGTTAAAGTAAGAAATTCGTTCCCACATCATATGGTATATAGGGCGGTGCCAATCTTAGTTTCCTGTGCCCTTGGGCCACACAAATGTTACCTACCAGAGGAGTATCCTTTCTGAGGCATTCCAGGGACGGTCAGGTCATCTCGGTACTTGTCTGGGTACGCTGTGAATGCCAGAGGCTGCGAATGTGGAGATATTTGCATGATGAAAAGGTTGAATTAAGGGTCATATACGTAAAGTTTATGTATATGATTGTGTACATTTGTAAAATAATGTCATCTTTCCTCTTAGACATTTTGTGATACTATGTATACTAAACATCTTGTGATACTATGTAAATGTACAAATTTCACCCTTATCACATTGGGGTGAAATTAAATGTCTAAATCTCAAAGTTCAGTAATTGCCATTGAGTGAGTAGCATGTCAGTACTGTCAAGACACTGAGTGTAAGTAAGAGATCAGTCAGAATACAGTTAATTCATCTTGTCACTTGCATCACAGTTGTGACAGCAAAGCTGATTTAAATGTTACCGAAATGGAAATGGCAAATGTCAGTAACTAATCAGTTGCTAACACTCAGTACTCAGTACAGTTCCATTTCAGTAACATTTCAGTCAAAGCAGCTTAGCTGTCATGCATCTGACAAGTACTGAAATGCTTCCTAAAATTTACTGCCTTGACAGTACTGACATGCTACTGGCATATCTACATTTCTGATATGATTTCTGGACTCTTTATATACAAACACATGCCCATAGCCAGGGGGGATTCGGGGGGTTTGGAAGGTCCACTTTTTGGCTCAAAGGTCCAAGGCTCAAAGGTCCACTTTTTGGTCCACTTTTTATGTAAAGGTCCACTTTTTGGTCCACTTTTTATGTAAAGGTCCAAGATTTTCCTTGAAAAGATGGACTGGAATCATAGAAATTGTTGGAAATTATTGGAAACCCTCTCAAAAATGCACGAAATGCCAGTTTAGAAGGATCATTTTTCAAAATTTTCCGGGGGAGCATGCCCCTGGACCCCCTAGGAACCTCGAGCGCCTTTGGCGCTCGCCTACGGCGCTCGAGGTCCCCTCAAGCAGTGGGAAGAACCCCCCCATTCAAAATCCTGGCTAAGGGCATGAAACAGACTATATAAACTAACCTTATTGGGGTCAGCACTTGGCATCTGGACAGTGAATTGGTTACTGTTGACTGCTGACTTGACCATGTCGACAGCCTGCTGTAGAGGTGTCTCAGGTCGGCAGCCACCTGAACAGTACACGCTGCCCACGATGGGAGCCTTGTCCAGCAGTGTGAACTCCACCAGGATCCGCCGACTGCTGTCATAGTCAAGCTGAGAATAGCAGAATTACGATTAGTTTTGATGACATACATGTTTAGAGTTAAAACTTTAGACCCTGAACACAAGAAGTTCTCTCATCTGGAGCTTTCACCTGGAGACTGACCCAGTGAGACTTGTCACGTCACGTAACTGGTCAAAAGCTCTAGGTGAGAAAACTTTTTGTGTTGGATCTTAAGTTTTAAATCTAAACACCAATGAGAGACCCTAAAATAAATGTCCTAAACTCTGGGGAAGACCAATTACTTGAATGTATGTCATGGACCTTGGTGTGTCACTTATTTGTGTGCTAATTTAAACCCTGATGGGAGACCCTAGCTAGCACGTCGGCAGAACGTACTGCACCTGCGCAAAACCCGTAATGTATTGTACATAGCACTTTGGCAGAATGTCTCATATAAGGTCGTATTCGCGCATATAACGAAAACATCTCATCTGTAGTTTCAAAATGTTATGTTGGAAAAGATATCCTTTGCAACAGAGAAAATTCCAATGCAATGTTGACCAAAAATCTACCGAAAAACGTGAAAATACAGGGTTCTGCGCAGGTGCAGTGCGTTCTGCCGACATGCTGGAGACCCTTAAATCTACATGTGATGAACTGTGAGCTGAGACCTTACCTGCATGTCTGTAACCCTGAGAGGAGACACCATTGCTGTCTCCACCACTACCAGCAGAAACTCCTCCTTAAACAGGGTCTGGTTACTGAACACCTGCGAGAAGTAGTTACCTGTAACAAGGGGAAGGAAAACAACAAAACTTTAAAGTTGACCCTAAATTACCTTTTTTAAACATTATCTTGGGTTTAATTCTATTAAATGTCTTTAACTTGGATTTCTACTTGGTTTTCTTGTATCATCCACCTCTCTCAGTCTTAAACTACTTTTGAACAGTGTTATTTTCATGTTAATTCCCATTTTTAGGGCAACTGTCTATCCCCTATCCCACTTCTGACACCATTATAACACAGGTAAAAGGAGTAACTCGAAGGTTGATCCTGACCCAACTACTTAGAGTACCTAATACCTGAGCCCAAAAGAAAACAAGAAATAGCCATGCCTTCAAGTACCAGAGTTATCAACGAAGGATTGACTCAGAGGACTGTTCAAGAATTCATTCTTTCCTAGAACTAATAATCGCAGAGTGGAACTCCCTGTCACCAAGTACAGTAGGGGCATTATCATTAGATAGCTCCAAACAATGTCTAGAGTTAGAAGTTCAATGTCTAGAGTTAGAAGTAACAAATCTATCGGTGTAATACAACCAGCTGCCGCCGTGCCACATGCCTCGGCGAAGCTGGTGTGTTACGCCGAAAGGCGGTTATACCGGCTATACAGATACAGACCCCCAGGCTTGAACCTGCATCGCTCGCGAGACGTGTCAGTTCACAACCAGCACGCTAACCCATTAGGATAAATAGGTCCAGGACCCATTGGGCTGGGCAAGTAGTGATGCCTACATGTACTTGTTGTTACACTAGGAACTGCAGTACCTGGGAATGCCACCTGGAGGCGCTTCCTGTTCTCAGCAGGGAAACAGTGGTTGATGTCGAAGTACTGAAACTTGGGTTGACTGTTGTCAAAGGCATACGTGTTGTAGATAGTGTAGTATGGGAAGGTCTGTAAAATAAAAATCAGTACAAAGAATCATCAGGAACTGTCGAGATGAGGCACCCCCCGGCAATTTAGTCTTAAGGCCACACCAATTTAATTTCTTGGTTAACGGATTTTTCTAGAAAAATAATGGAGCGGGCGGGCGAAAAAAAATAAAATAAAAACAGGCCTAGGCATCCTATTATGGCCCAAAATGGTACGATAGGAGCCATGAAGTCAGCACACCAGGCTGGTTCAAAATTTAAACAATGAATTTTGAACTTTTAATGGTAGCACTGCATTGATAGATGGAATGACTGTAACAAGGTAGTAAGAAAAGGACTGTTTTCAACTGTTCAGGGCAAAATATGAGCATTTTGCAGTTGATTCTGAATTTTTATTTTTATTTGCAAATCAGAAAAAAATGAAGAGGCGAATCCGTTAACCAAGAAATTAAATTGGTGTGGCCTAAACTGCAGATAACAACCACGTAAAGATATTGCAAATTTAAACTATACTTTTCCCTACTATCTATGTACTAAGTAGCTATATGAACATATCAAACCCACCAGATCTGCAGTACAATGATATGATGACAATTGTAGCATGCAACTGCATTGAGATGAAGCAACCTGCTTAGTTTAAACTACAACCATGTAAAACAATTGAAATAGTATTATCTTATGGCCGGGTGACGTCGACCAATGAGAAGCCTCCATTTCTCATCGGTTATCAGGCCGTAACATTATGTCATGTAAGTAGTGAATAATGAAAAAAGTAGTCGGTTAACCGACCACTTTTTGGACCATACCAGTAAACAGGGTACTATGCTAGTAACAAGTACTAAATGAACATAATAAGGTAGCAGAACACAGTTTCGCCCTATGGGGATTTCTATAGTTAAGGACCCCAAGATGACTCACATCGACGCGGTAAAAATTATAGTAGGGTGCACTTCACAAATACGAAAATCGAATATGTTTGAGAAGAAGGTACAAACTACAAAATATCTAGAAACCAAAAAATCCTGTCGGCGTATCTGCTTGTAATGTACACTTTGAAATCGCCCTCTACGGACGACGTGACCTGAACTGCAGCCGACTCACCCGGAAAGCCAGTTGCGTAATATGGCGCATTTATACACGAACTGCAAAACCTTCACAATTCAAATCATACAGTCTCAAACCCGATACATTCCTACACCACACAGCGCAATTTACATCTGGCTGACGCTCTTGTCAGGCTTTCTACCCAGCCTTCAAGAATATTCTCTGCACTACTTTCTATACCCGCGTCATCGACCCCGGGGGTCGCCCATTAATACTGTGTGCTGCTACCATAAAACTCACCGGGTCGAGGGACCGAACTTCCAAGTGGATGGGAACATTTAGCTCCACGCCTCTGTTGGTGGTAGATGCTGCCACACCAACCTAAATACAGTCATGGTAGCACAAACAGTGAATGAACTTTATTGCTCGACAATGGTACATGGTACAATGTGTGGCAGTAATACAACAATACTACAAAACTTAACTATCTTATTACATTTCTTACTACAAACTACTATCTAATAGATACAGTATATGAGTTACAATATGGTCCTGCATTGATGATATGGTCTCGCTTATGAAATAAAGTGTACAGAAATTGTCCTACATATTAAGCAGATATGGTAGTTGGACATGACAGAATGCATTGCGTTTTTTTGGCGACACCTGAGGGGCGGAGGCATTTTCTTAACTCTAATAGTCTGTCAGCTGAGTATAATTGGAGATTCTTGTCAGTGCTGATCATTGCTATAACGATTCAATAGAAAGCTGAAATTTGAAAAGAAAATGTTAAACCCGCGAAATACAAAATATCAGTGTATGTCACGCATTTCATTGTTGGTTAGATGCATGCTTTGATATTATTTTCAGAAGTTCCTACTGTTTTTCTGCATAACTTGAGTTCACTTTCAAATCGATATACTATTAAGGTAATAAGACCCAAAAATTATAAACATAATATGTGGGACATATAGGGTACAAAAAATCTTAGAGAATCTAAAACAATTTATTTTGCATTGCAAAATATCTGGGCTAGCTATGTGTATATTACATGCTTCAACTAGTAGAAAGTAAAGCAAACAAACAAGAAAACAAAATAAGTAAGTACTTTGCGAAATCAAACCTTACAGTCTAGCCTCATGCAGCTTGTACTTACGTGTACAAAACTGGTGTGTTACACTTGAAGGTGGTTATGCAAAACAAACAAACAAACAAAAAAAACAAACAGACATCTCACATACCGCGCTGAACCACCACTCCCATGACGTGATTTTGCCCTTGAAAGGCCAGTCCATTCGTGTGGCAATCCACACATCACACGGGATGCCTCGCAGCTCTTTCTACAGAAACAAACCAGGAAATGGAAATCATGAACTACTACTCACTGTCTAAGAGGGTAATGTTTACCTTCACAATGATCTAGCCCTACAAACCTTATTTGTCGCATCAGAATCTGTAGATGACATATTTTCTGACACAACTTTAATTCTAAAAACTATAGACGGGTTGTCATCTTAAGCATGTGTCTACTGTGAATATGTTACCTTAAATGAGATGCTCTGCCAAAGTACTATGCCCAACACATTTACTGGTTTGGCATGCTAACTCTATTGTGTTATATGAGATGTGATTGGTTGTTGTACTGTGCATGCCTCTTCACTCATCACAGCTGGAGCTGATACAACAGAATGATGTAACAGCCTCCGGTGTGATGAGGGGAGCTGGCACACTTTTGATGCAGCTGAAGAAGTAGCATCTGTGTGGTGTAGTGGATAGAACATCCGACTGTCAAGCAAGGGGACCCAGGTTCAATCCCCAGGGCTGGACCCAGACGTTGTGCCCTTGGGAAAGGCACTTAACACATATTTCCCCCCTCAGTTAGAGGGATCCTGGGCCCTACTAGGGTTTGGGTTGGCGCTAGGAAGAGCATCCAGCCATAAAAATCTTGCTTCAACAAAAAGACTTGTACTTCGTGCAAGCATGTCTAACCCCCGGTTCGGGGAAAAATGACGTTAAAACGTTTAAAAAAAAAAGATATATGACAGTCCCATAATACAGCAAAAATGAACTTTACTGCACAACAATTGTACAAGGTACAAAGTATAGCATCTACTAGTACATAACTATAGTTCCATAAGGCTAGTCTTACCTGATACAAGAGTATGTAGTATGAGATGAGAATAGGTTTTTATAGAGGTATACACCTCAAAGGAGGAATACCACAAAAATTCTGGATTAGATTTAAAACTGTTGTATGCACTTAAACTACAATCAAGACACATACAAAAAGAGATGGCAACATGGCAGTCAGTTCATAGAGACCACACAAACTGTCAAAATATTACCTTTCTAACTTAATCTCTTCTTGTATAATAAGAGAAAAGTCGCTCACCACTCCACTGTACGAGTAGTTGACTTTGTCAAACTCAAAGAATTCGAATTTGTTGCGCATGCGGATGGTATAGGGGTCCACCGCCTCTGAGTCGAAGCTCGTGTTGGAGATGGGTCGAGTTGTACAGTTCCCGGAAATTGCGTCAGTCAGATATTCAATACCTGCAACAAACCATCAGACCAGGAGTTAATCAATCTATTTCCTTATTTCATTTGATGACATATTTACCTCAGGCACTTGTATCAGTACATAAACAGGTAAAATACATAAAAACAAGAAAAAACTACCTATGTCATATCTATAAGCTATCTTGTAATGCTTTAGAGTTGATAATAGGAAGCTTTAGAGTTGATAAGTAAATTTGAAATGAAATTGAATGAATATAATTTAACAGAACAATTAAAATCCATACATCTATGACAAGAGACTTCCAAGAATGACTGCTCTGCCCTCATACTTTGTATTTTTGTTGTTATTTTGCGGCATTTGTGTTTTTTACAGCGTTGTCAACTTTCAGCTGCACATCGTGGTCCCTCTGCCCCCCACCCCCTTCCCCAACATACTCCAAAAGTTTGTCGTTGTATTTGTCGTTGTCGTTGTGTTTGTCGTTGTATTTGTGTTTGTCGTTGCGGCTGTGTTCCCTAAATTTCACATCTGATCGAACCCAAGCTTGCTACAAGAAGAGGGGACACATCTACCGCTCTGGTCCCCGTGTACAGGTGGAGCAGCGCGCTCAATGTTCATCGGAACGGCCTTTAGCAGGTTACGGTTAGGGATCCCCTGTTTCAGCACCAAGGGCATCGCCCGCGCACGCACGGCCGCTGTACTCCGGCTGCAACTGAGAGCTGTCAGTAGGTTCGGGGGATCCCCCGTTTCAGCACAAAGGACATAGCCCGTGTACACACCACCGCTGTACTCCTGTCGTAGCTAAGTGCTCTCGGCAGGCTCAGAGCGGCACGGGACGCCTTGCCAAGCTCGAGCAGAGATTGGGGACCCCCCGTTTCAGCACCAAGGACATCGACCGCGGACGCACCGCCGCTGTAGTCCCTCCGGCGGCCTCTGAGCTCTCTTGACAGGCTTGGATTGGCGGCATAATGCCGTGCCAAACTCGGGCAGAGAATAGGGACCCCTAGTTCAGCACCAAGGACATCGACCGCGGACGCACCGCTGCTGTAGTCCCTCCTGCGGCCGCTGACCACTCTCGGCAGGCTTGAAGCGACACGGGACGCCTTGCCAAGCTTGGACAGAGGTTGGGGATCCCCTGTTTCAGCACCAAGGACATCTCCCGTACATGCACCCCTCCTGTACTTCGGCGGCCGCTGAGCGCTCTCGGCAGGCTCAGAGCGGCACGGGACGCCTTGCCAAGCTCGGGCAGAAATTAGGGATCACCCGTTTCAGCACCAAGGACACGCATCGCCGCTGTACTCCTTTCGTAGCTGAGCGCTCTCGGCAGGCTTGGGAGAGGCATGTGACGCCTTGGCAAGCTCGAGCAGAGGTTAGGGACCCCCGACCAGGTTACCCAAAGGCATCGACCGCGGACGCTCTACCACACTATTCGGCCCGCAGTTGAGCTCTTTCCGCAGGCTCGCAGTGGTGCGTGACGCCTTGGCAAGCTCGGGCAGAGGTTGGGGACCCCCGTTTTAGCACCAAGGACACCGCCCGCGGACGCTCTACCACACGCCCGCCGCCCGCAGTTGAGCACTTTCCGCAGGCTTGGAGTGGCACGGGACGCCGTGCCAAGCTCGGGCAGGGGTTAGGGATCCCCCGTTTTAGCAGAAAAGGACATCGCCCGCGTACACACCACCGCTGTACTCCTGTCGTAGCTAAGTGCTCTCGGCAGGCTCAGAGCGGCACGGGACGCCTTGCCAAGCTCGAGCAGAGATTGGGGACCCCCCGTTTCAGCACCAAGGACATCGACCGCGGACGCACCGCCGCTGTAGTCCCTCCGGCGGCCTCTGAGCTCTCTTGACAGGCTTGGAGTGGCGGCATAATGCCGTGCTTAACTCGGGCAGAGAATAGGGACCCCTAGTTCAGCACCAAGGACATCGACCGCGGACGC
>NW_017803490.1:6229072-6258234 GCF_001625305.1 Branchiostoma belcheri | reverse complement strand
CTGTGTGCCAGTGTGTTGGGTTGTTGTACTGTGTGCCAGTGTGTTGGGTTGTTGTACTGTGTGCCAGTGTGTTGGGTTGTTGTACTGTGTGCCAGTGTGTTGGGTTGTTGTACTGTGTGCCAGTGTGTTGGGTTGTTGTACTGTGTGCCAGTGTGTTGGGTTGTTGTACTGTGTGCCAGTGTGTTGGGTTGTTGTACTGTGCATGCCTCTTCACTCATCACAGCTGGAGCTGATACAACAGAATGACGTAACAGCCTCCGGTGTGATGGGGGAAGCTGACACACTTTCAATGCTGAAGATATAGTCCCATAATACAGCAAACTTGGCACAAAAGTATTATATGAAGGTAGGAAGATAGCTTCATGTGCCAGCTGCCACTTTTCAGTTCATTTGACATC
The DNA here is from genome assembly GCF_001625305.1 of Branchiostoma belcheri. Lineage (NCBI taxonomy): Eukaryota > Metazoa > Chordata > Leptocardii > Amphioxiformes > Branchiostomatidae > Branchiostoma > Branchiostoma belcheri. Next base: position 6,257,836 of record NW_017803490.1, on the reverse strand, counting down.
ATTACGGTGTCGGCTGCCACTGTGATGTCCCTATTTGCATTCTATTGAGTCATATCTCAAGTAGTTTTGGCCAAGATATCTTCTGACCCTCTTGAAACCACCATTAGATATTGATAAACTTTACTGCACAACAATTGTACAAGGTACAAAGTATAGCATCTACTAGTACATAACTATAGTTCCACAAGGCATTACCTGATACAAGAGTATGTAGTATGAGATGAGAATAGGTTTTTATAGAGGTATACACCTCAAAGGAGGAATACCACAAAAATTCTGGATTAGATTTAAAACTGTTGTATGCACTTAAACTACAATCAAGACACATACAAAGATGTCAACATAGCAGTCAGTTCATAGAGACCACACAAACTGTCAAAATATTACTTTTCTAACTTAATCTCTACTTGTATGGTAAGAGAAAAGCCACTCACCACTCCACTGTACGAGTAGTTGACTTTGTCGAACTCAAAGAATTCGAATTTGTTGCGCATGCGGATGGTATAGGGATCCACCGCCTCTGAGTCGAAGCTGGTGTTGGAGATGGGTCGAGTTGTGCAGTTCCCAGAAATTGCGTCAGTCAGATATTCAATACCTGCAACAAACCATCAGACCAGGAGTTAATCAATCTATTTCCTTGTTTCATTTGATTATGTATTTACCTCAGGCACTTGGCTTGTATCAATACATAAACAGATATAATCCATAAAAACATGAAAAAACTACCTATGTCATATCTATAAGCTATCTTGTAATGCTTTAGAGTTGATAATTAGGAAGCTTTAGAGTTGATAAGTAAATTTGAAATGAAATTGAATGAATATAATTTAACAGAACAATTAAAATCCATACATCTATGACAAATGACTTCCAAGAATGACTGCTCTGCCCTCATACTTTGTATTTTTGTTGTTATTTTGCGGCATTTGTGTTTTTTAGAGCGTTGTCAACTTTCAGCTGCACATCGTGGTCCCTCTGCTCCCCACCCCCTTCCCCAACATACTTCAAAAGTTTGTCGTTGTATGGGGCGGCTGTGTTCCTTAAATTTCACATCTGATCGAACCCAAGCTTGCTACAATAAGAGGGGCACATCTACCGCTCTTGTCTCCGTGTACAGGCGGCGCTGCGCGCTCAATGTTCATCGGAACGGCCTTTAGCAGGTAATGGTTAGGGATCCCCTGTTTCAGCACCAAGAGCATCGCCCGCGCACGCACGGCCGCTGTACTCCGGCTGCAACTGAGAGCTGTCAGTAGGTTCGGGGGATCCCCCGTTTCAGCACAAAGGACATAGCCCGTGTACACACCACCGCTGTACTTCAGTTGCCGCTGAGCGCTCTCGGCAGGCTTGGAGAGGCACGGGACGCCTTGGCAAGCTCGCGCAGAGGTTAGAGATCCCCCGTTTCAGCACCAAGGCCATCACCCGTGCACGCACCACCGCTGTACTTCGGCTGCCGCTGAGCTCTCTCGGCAGGCTTGGAGAGGCACGGGACGCCTTGACAAGCTCGGGCAGAGATTAGGGATCACCCGTTTCAGCACCAAGGACATGCACCGCCGCTGTACTCCTGTCGTAGCTAAGTGCTCTCGGCAGGCTCAGAGCGGCACGGGACGCCTTGCCAAGCTCGAGCAGAGATTGGGGACCCCCCGTTTCAGCACCAAGGACATCGACCGCGGACGCACCGCCGCTGTAGTCCCTCCGGCGGCCTCTGAGCTCTCTTGACAGGCTTGGATTGGCGGCATAATGCCGTGCTTAACTCGGGCAGAGAATAGGGACCCCTAGTTCAGCACCAAGGACATCGACCGCGGACGCACCGCTGCTGTAGTCCCTCCTGCGGCCTCTGAGCTCTCTTGACAGGCTTGGAGTGGCGGCATAATGCCGTGCTTAACTCGGGCAGAGAATAGGGACCCCTAGTTCAGCACCAAGGACATCGACCGCGGACGCACCGCTGCTGTAGTCCCTCCTGCGGCCGCTGAGCTCTCTCGGCAGGCTTGGAGAGGCACGGGACGCCTTGCCAAGCTCGGGCAGAAATTAGGGACCCCCATTTCAGTACCAAGGACATCGACCGCGGACGCTCTACCACACTATTCGGCCCGCAGTTGAGCACTTTCCGCAGGCTTGGAGTGGCGATATAATGCCTGCCAAGCTTGGACATAGATTGGGGATCCCCTGTTTCAGCACCAAGGACGCACCACCACTACACTCCGGCCTCAGCTGAGCATTCTCGTCAGGCTTGGAATGGCGGCCCGCCCGGAAAAAGCAGTGGCAGGCTCGTGCGGCCTTGGGGGGAAGCCTTACTGATGTCTTAAATGGGAAGTAAGGAAGTGACCGGAGACCCATGCACGGCGGGATGCCTTATAGCAGGACGCGATAGCTTTCAGTAGATCACAGCAAAGCAGCTCCTCTACTTGGGACAACATCCCGAACTGCATCAAAGTCGCAGACATTTCAAATTTGCCACCGCGCCTCAATACAATTATATCGGTCAATTCATCATCGTTTTTCTCGCTATCTTTACTATCTTTATTTTTACTTAATTATCAATCAATTAAGTGCCGCATGCCTGTGAGACTGGCGTTGTTACACCAAACGGGGAAATATAGGCAACACGGATACAGAGGTCCTTACCTGTTCTGAAGTCGTGCACGACTATTTCGTTGTCCGTGCCGAATGAATTAGAGGAGGCGGACAAAGGTTTGTAGTCGTACCGAACCAGCTTGTTATTGTAATCATAGTACTCCTGTATGGAACAGGTGAAAGTGGGAAGACTTGGTCAGAACATTGCAAAGAAATTACGCTTCGCTGCAATGCTTACACATCTGTGTGGCCCAAGGGCAAGAAATGGAGATAAGCACAGCCTATAAACCATATGGTACAGGAAGGAGTTGAATAACGCCTCTTCTCCGAAATAAAAACAATTATCTATACGCCATATCTAGTAACACCGCTCAATATGATTTCCTAATTACTACTGCTATTACTACTGCTATTACTACCACTAATACTACTACAGTAGTCAGTACTACTACTATTACTACTACCACTACCACCACCACTATACTACTACGACTTCTACTACTACTACTACTACTTAAGTTCTACTACTACTACCACTGCTAGTACTACTAGTACTACTACTACTACTTCCACTTCTACTTTTACTACCTTTACTACTACTACTACCACCACGATAATTACTAACGTCACTATTGTTATTACTACTACGTGAACATAGACAAAACACAACATATGTATGTGAATATGTTTGAGTAAAAATTAACAGGGCAGACCATGTCCGAAGGTAAACATTATGCATTTGCTTTGCAAATGTTACTTCTCTAGTCTTTACTTACATCGATGTAAGAGACGACGAAGTTGTACTTGACGAGAATCTCGGACCTGTAGCTGAAGGCGTTCGGGATATCAGGGAGAGGCTTGACGGGGGGTCGCCCCGGGCAGACCACTCCTGCTGGGATCTGAAAAAAAAAACATCAGGGCCCATCACCATTCATTGAACCGCGACGGGGGCCGACATCGTCTACAAGATACCTTTGACCCAGTGTTGACGTCACACTTCAAAGAAGCCACGTGACAAGCTTCACTGGGTCAGTCTACTGAGGAAGACCAGAGTGACTGGTCGAAAGCTCTAGGTGAGAGAACTTTTTTTTTTATGTTGGACCAAACAATAACCCTAAAAGCAGCCACCGTCGCCATGGCAATGTATGTTTATGTTTTATTGCCAGTCTTGTTCTACTTACGTCGAACACAGTGCGGTCGTTGACGTATGGTTTGAAAAAGAAGATGTCGTAGACGTGATCGAAGTTGTGCTGCGTCATGGTGACTTCGTTAGGGTTGACGGGATCGCCCGGCCGGTGGTGGGGAGGACCCTGGGCGATGCCCTTAGCTGTGATACGTACCGGGACCATGCTGGCCCAGTTGTACGGGTTCTATTGGGGAAGAAGAAAGGTTAAGTGATTGGTCATTAATTATCCTGATGAAGGAGACAGTGGTCGCTGAAAATTTGATCCCTGTAAATAGTGTGTTGGAATAAAGTTTAACGTTTTATTATGATTACTACCAACACAGCAATTTTCATGATAATACAACTTTGTGTTTAGAGCATTTCGTAGGTAGTACCAGAGTCCTCTTCGAGTTATATTTTAGAAACAACCGACAAAATCCTGTTACACAATAATTTTGCCACGATATTTCTACCCCCTAACACACACACGCACGCACGCGCGCGCACGCACACACACACACACACACACACACACACACACACACACACACACACACACACACACACACACACACACACACACACACACACAAACACATGCACAAACTTGTACACACACACACACACACTCGCAAGCATGCGTACACTCTCATACGCACACACACACACACACACACACACAAGTACACATACAAAATACACATGCATACACACAAACGCATGCACATATGCACGATTGCCACTCTCATACGTGCAGAGAGAGAGAGAGGAGATAAAATTTAAAGAAAGGGAGATAAAATATCTGAAATCCATTGTACACAAGTGAACATATACCTGGTAGTCAGAGAGTGTGAAGTAGTAGTCCGCCTGGATAGAAGACTGCCACTGGTCCCAGTACACGCACAGACTGTACCTATGGACCGGCATTCCTCGGACTGTCGCCGTACCTAATCACACACATCAACTTGTCAGTACAATAATAACACTGATAGTATGTATGTGGCTAGAGGGCTTATAATGCAGAAACGGAGATGGGCACAGTCCTGTACGTGTGGCATAATCGGTAGCGTGTTCGTCTCGGTACCAAGAGGTCCCGAGTTCGAATCCTACCATGACATCGATCTTGTGCCCTTGGCCTTGGGAAAGGCACTTAACGCGAATTTCCTAACTTAACTCAGGTGAAAATGAGTATGTCTATCTGCTGTCCGTTCATGCGTTTGTCCTCTGCGTTGGTGGCGGCATAAGAATAAGTTTAAAATACTTGAGTGTGCCGTCACCATGTCATGTGATAGATGTTGGAATAAAAAAAAACTGTTCTAAAGAAGAAAGATGAAGACAACATAAACATTTTGAATCGCATAGACATTCAGTCTTATTGGATAAAGTAAGAATCCTGGACACAGAATAGGATTTCTTCACGAGGAATTAAAGAGGCCATCTACATCAGGGCATTGCAACCATCCCTCAACAGAGACGGGGGGCGTCACAGACTTTCTGCAACCTATATATTGCTCACGAAGTCACGTGTGTTACCTGCGTGACGTCACGGAAGCGGTGAATTGTTCATTCCTTGACAAAGACTGGAGTTGTACAGTCGAAACTTTGGGTGAGTCCAATTTCTTGTTTTGGATATTGCAGGTCAAACTTGTTTCATAAAGATGGAGACTTATACCTGCGTATCTCATTCCGGTGGTGCCGAGGTTGAACATCTGGGCGACACTGAAGATGTGCCCGCTGTTCCCCGTACCCGGGTTCAGACCGAACACGCCGTTCTGCGCTGACGACTGCATCGGCCTCACTTGACAAACGGGGTTTTCTAGTGGACATGAAAAAAATGGTTGCTTTAGTTGCAAACATGGCTTTACCTTCATGCGAGACTTTGCACTTGAATAATTTATGTTATATCTGATTCTCTGTACCTTTTGAGTTGTTTTGATTTTGTATTTTGTCGGTGCCTTATAAGCCCATATGGGCTGGGCGACATATGATCGCAATGGCATGAAAACAGTCATTCATTCATTCATTCATTCATTCATTCATTCATTCATTCATTCATTCATTCATTTATTGTATTATCTACTATAATGATACGTCATAATACATGATTATGTAAGTCATACAAATTACGAACTTAAGCTTTCGGTAACCCACAAGAAAATTATGTATATATACACGTATATTAACCAATCAACATTTTGGGAACTGGGGATTGCCAATTAGGTCTTAATAATGACTAGCCCTATACATAAGCGTTTACTGCTGTTTTAGTAAACCGTATAAAAACAATGTTGCTCGAATTGCCTATGCTTAGTCACAATTATCAGCCAAGGACTCAGCCGGGTAGTTTCACGAACGATAAGTATGATATAAAAGACAACAAACACAAAAAATAGTCATTGCAGTACTGTGTGTAAACATTGTTTATGTAAATTGTTTGTTTTTCCCTAAACATTGGCGACGCACATGTAGGTCTATGCTAGAGTTTTATAGCGGTGTAAACCATGTACAAAATGTACGTACGAACTCAACAACATGTAAATCAATGTACGTACAAAATCAGAAAACAGTCGCAAATCTTACCGGTTGACGTCCGCTGAACGATCTCGTATATCTGTAAGACGCTGTAGTCATAGATGAGATAGATGCCCTGTCCGTACTGTATGGTGTCCAGGGCACCTCGGTCCTCCTTACTGTCATAGTACTCTTTTACCTCGATGGTCTCACCAATGTCTGCGGTACAAAATAATGAAAAAATACTAGTATACAAACTTAGTTGCAACATAAAACTAGAAAGGTAACATTGTTCGCCTTCGCATATGGTCTGTTCTTCTTACTCAAACATATTCAAACACGGTCAGAGAGGAGTCTAAATCCCTCCTGCTATAAACTTGCAACACTAGTTACCATGGTGACAGACGTCTGGTTCAGGTCATTGACCTTATTGGTTTGGAGAAGAAGAGGAAGAAGAAAACTACGACCAAACATTCAACGAAAACAGTGAAAAAAATCTTCAGACTTGCTGAAGACCCCCATTAAAAATCAGAATTTTAAAGGAGCCGTTTGAATAATCGTTATGCAAATTAGACAAGCTGACGACCAATCACCTTTCATGTTACACTCAATGTAGGCCTCGAAATGGTCTATGTTGTCAAACTGTGGGATGGCGGGTCCGCCTGAAACTTCCGTGGGCAGGTTACACACGCTTGGGTCCAGAGTACCCTGGCTGTGCACGCCTGACGTCACTAGGACCAACGTGATGGCGAGTACGGACAGCATCTTTGGTATCTCTGTGAGTCTGACTCTGTAGATGGTAGGATAAAATAAAATGTCAATCATTTAGTGTTGTTCACTAGTGTCTTTTAGATCTTTGACAGCAATCCCCAGAGTCCAGGGCCTACACAGGCCACCTCCTGGGCTCTCGGACCAAGGTGCAATGTCAATAATTTTTTGTGTCGTTCACTAGCCTTTTTGTTTGTAAAACCCTAAAAATCAGAGATGAGGAAGAGTAGGACGTCTCGGCTTAGCCTGGAATCCAGACTGTTTCCAGGGCTTACACAGGCCACTTTCTGGGTTCCAGGACCAAGATGCATTATCATAAATTTTTGTGTCGTTCACTAGTTCTTTTTTTTATATAATCATATTCCAAAGTCAGTGGTGCAGTACAGCCTAGCCTGGAAGACAGGCTGTTCCTCAACGGCAAACTCACTTTATTCTTATGCCACCACCAAAAGCATGAACGAACAACAGACATACTCATTTTCACATGAGTAAAGTGAGGAAATTCTTGTGAAGTGCCTTTATATATTTCCGGACATATGATCGGTGGCATGGCAGGATTCGAACTCGGGACCTCTTGGTTCCGAGCCTAACGCTCTGTCGTTATGCCACACGACCCCACAAAATTGTGCTCGGGCCAGATGACCTTTGTACTAGCTTCTGCAACGTGTTTTTTTAGTAGATAAAATTCCAGAGTTCGGAACAGGTCATACTGGTCCGCCATATTGGATAGGTGGTCCACATTATACTTATATAATAAAGCACAGTTGGTTTTCATTATGTAAAGTAAAAATGTGAAATATGCCAAAACTTGTCAAAATGAACGTCATAGTAGTATTTGCAAAGATATCAACACTATTGAGGTATAAAGCTTATGTTTTGAATTTTAATAGAATGAACTTTCAAAATTTGAAATTTAAAATTGCCCTAAGCAAACTGGATACTGAGTTAGATAATGTTTTATGTAAACTTTTGAAATGCTAACGTCGCACCATAGAGTTGTTACCTTGGTATATAATAAGACTGAGCAAATATAGCTCAGACCTAAACGCTTTGACGAGTACGTGTTTCTGTCTAAATGGTGTTTTAATTTCGTAGTTTGCATGTTAATTTTCGATCTCATGTCAAACGTTTTCTTTAAAATCCATGTGCAAGACCAATGATTATAAAAACAGAGGGTCAAAATGGTCAAACTGTAGTGCGTGACAAAAGCACGTAGTATAATATACTTTGGTAGATAAACATTATACATAAGCATTTTTGTCTTGTTGAATCAAATGCGAATTTCTGTTAAATCAATGTTAAACCACAGGAATCTGAAATAACTTACATTAAAACCAAGAAAAGAAGAGTAAATTCATAGATGTTTTTGGAGGTAAGAACAAATCTAAGACATGTTTACTCAAGAATACACAATTACTAGAAATTTTTCTTGCAATCTGACAGCCTATGAAAAGGCCAATGTGAAATATATAGCTATTGACAACTCTGAAGGTTTGATACTTACTAACAAGGCGTAAAAAATACAGTGATCAAACAGTTATTTTCAACTGCGTCAAACAAGCAGACATTAATGGCGATGCAAAGTCTAAAGGTCCCTTCACGTGGCGTGGGCATTGTATGTAGTTAAAAGGCTACAGGAAAAGCGCTATTCCTCCCATTTATTTAGTGCTGAAAAGTGTTGTCTAAAAAACGTGGTAACTACTTTATACATGGGATAGCTATAGGTAGTAAAGGTAGGTATACCACCAGCTTAAGTGTTACAGCACTAAACAGTCTATGGTGAATTAATGAGACAGCACCCATGTTATCCAAGTAATTTACCAGAAGAGGACTGAATATTTCTGACCAAGAAAACGATGGATTCTAACCAAGACTACATGTGGTTTTCACATAACTCTTTGACACAATTGACACAACGTACTGTAGCTATGTATATAATACATCATAACATCATAGTTACGTCGCCTAAGAAAAAAAGCCCCTCCCCTTAAACTACTTGCTGTAAACCCTAGGCCTGGTGCTATGAACAAACTTCTTCCGTAGCTGTTTTGCACACTTAAAAGCATAATTCACATCGTAATGCATAAGTTATAGATGAAATAATTCTGTCATTGAGTAGCACAAATGAACGTAAGGGGCTCTTAAAGCTCTTTAAGCTTAGTTATTGAGTAAACAATTGTAAGTTTATTGTTTAAATGTGTCAACATAACATGGGCACAATTTCAAAGGATTTGGAAAGACCTCAAAAGCCAATCGGCTATTAAAAAAACGGTGAGATACAAGAATGATTTCTGATGTACAATCGCGACCAATCTCTGCATAATTTGCATGTTTAACGCTTTCCGTAGAGTTAGTACGTGAACATAGCTTCTTACCTGTATGTTGATTATACGCAGTCCGTTGTGTCTATACACCTTTGGTGTAGCAGAGTAAAGTTGTTGTCTCAACTTCGACTCTCTCTACATAAAAACAGGAGTCAGAAATCTCTCAAAGAAATCAGAAAATGGACGGTCCTGTTGCGAAGTGTTCTCTTTCAAGATGGCTGCCGCGAGATTCGTCCCATGATTCTGCAAAAGATCAAGGTCTAACTTTTCTGCACGGGGTACGGGGTGGTATCATGGGTAATAATTAACACTTTAATCACATCATAGGGCGGGGTTTAAGTGATTAGGCTGCACCGATTTAATTTTATGGATGACATCCTCTGAAGACCCCCAAACTAGTGCGGGCGGGGGAATTAAAAAAAATTCCGGCCAAAAATAAAAATGCTACTAGACCACAGGAATACAAAGCTAGCATTGTGAATTCGCGACAGTATATAGCGACGTACACATGTACGACAAGCCGGCACATGCTGGCTTTTTGCGGCATTTATGAATTGGTACTGTACGTATGTACATGAGTTCTTGAGTCGTGGAGCTTTGAATTCGATAGCTCGGCTCCGTTTTGTCGCTGACTACTATGGACTACCCAGGCCTAGAGCCAGGCCAGAGCCTCGGTGGAGGTGATCTTTTTTTTGTTTTGTTTTGAGGGCGCCGCTGCGAAAATCAATGCGCGCGCGGATGTCATCCATAAAATTAAGTCGGTGTGGCCTTAACGCATACCTGTACACAGAGATACATCCATGAGGATATGTACAGTACAGCTTCTAGAGTTCGTACATACGTACAGTACAGATTCTAGAGTTAGATGTTCAAGGGTTGGGTGCAACAAGTCGATCAGTGCAATGTAGCCAGCTGCCGCCGCGCCGCGTGCCTGCGAAGCTGGTGTGTTACGCCGAAGGGCGGTTATACCGACTATACCGATACAGATACAGATATGCCTGGGTAGGGTTGATGAACGGTTATAGGCCAGGTGCTGGAGTATTACAGTTTATTCGTCGATGAAGGTTAGACATCCAAGTCTGACTTTTGTTCCCTTTTCGACTTCCAAAAAATTGTGTTCACTTTATTTGCATATCAATCAATAGTTAGTGGTTACAATATAAACCTGCATTTCCCCTCTGGTCTCTCAGTCACTGACGAAAGCTAGTGGATACTAGCTGAAACGTCTGACCGTTTCCAGAATCATATCCAGTTGCTTGAGTAACTGCTTTTTGGCGTATTACAGTTTATGTTATCACTGTTTGTGATCTCCACCGGGCCTTCATACGGGGGTACTAATTCATTCATTTACTCATTTCACCTTAAAGGCACCGAGAGCTGTTTAAGGGCTTGGAAACCAGACTTTTCAAAGTCAATATTCTAGTCACTTATCTTCATAATAAGTTGTAACAACACCGTCCCAATGTATATTGACATTCATGGAGCAAAAATGCCCAAAATTTTGGCCAAAAATCGGTTACCGGAAGGACATGGATTGATTTTTAGGGTACCACCCAAAATATAAAGGACTAATGTTGCGGCTTGTTTCTACAGTTTTAAATGCCTAAAGTATAAAACACTGATTCAAGTGTGGCAAAAAGACAGTATCAAATTGGCCAATGCAGTATCCATTAGCCAGAGAGACAAAAAAAAAAAAAACAACAACGGCCGTATATAAAAAGGTAACGATCATTCCCCCACAACCTCTGCTTGGAGGGTAGGACATGTGGGGTATGTGTCAATATTTTACAGATTGGACGCCTTTTAAGGCTGTAGGTAGCTCCTAGAGCTACATGAGCTTATTTCCAAGCAATCCCATGAAAACAAAACAAAGATACATCCAGAAATAAAATATATCGTTCATGCGTCAGGTATCTTTGGAGATCAGGAGTCGTTTTCTCATGGCTATTTTGAAACCTTTTAAGGACGAAATCTAGATGTCTCGTGTCATCTGGTAGTTTATTAACTAGCTCGTGTCTGTGTATTTTATGTTCTGTGACCAGCCGTGGTGGTGTAGTTGGGTATGTGTAGTTTATTGGTCTGTCTGGTGTTGTAAGTGTGAATTATGTGGGGTCGTGTGGCGTAGCGGGTGCTGGACTCGGAACCGAGAGGTCCCGGGTTCGAGTCCTGACATGCCACCGATCTTGTGCTACTGGGAAAGGCACTTTACACTGCTTTCCTCACTTAACTCAGGTGAAAATGGGTATTGTCCTGTTCCGTATTTGTCCTTTATCTGCGTTGGTGACGGCATAAAATAAGTTGATATAACTTGAGTGTGCTGTCACCATGTCTAGTCATGAAATGTTGGAATAAAAAAATGGTGTAATTATGGACAAAGTGGTTGGTAGGTATGTAGGTGTGAGATTGAGAACTCAGGACTTCACAGACAGAAGTACATTAGCACTACAGACGTTTGTATATGTTAAAATCCCTTTATTGTGTCTTCAATGTATTCATCTTGTCAGTAATGTTACTAGTCGGTAGGTACCTCCATGTTTTATTTTGGGAAAACATAATATTCAAGTTTATTGAATACCCTATTGGCAACAAGGGGAGGATGGCACTTCGGTTGACGATAGCCATTGGTTAAATCTGACCCTTGGCCTGACGCTTTCATTGGGTGAAAGGTCGTTCGGGCAGGTGACCTCTGGGTGAAAGGTCGTGACCTTGAGTGTGGTTACGCCACTCTGCATTTGAGGACAGTTCAGTCATCTGTAATAGAACAGAAAGATTGGTTAAAAAGGCTTTTATCAGTATAGGCAATTTAGTGCTTTAAGCTTCATACATTGTAAACAACTTAGTTATCCAAGCATACACGCTTATACAAAGTTGGGCAAAGAAGATATTCTTTCATTGGTCGATTCCAGTATACCTAAAGATATTTAACAAACAAGGTAAAATTCGTTTACTTTTATTTTCTTTTACTTATTTACCTTTTGTTAACTGTGGTCCGCTATTCAAGGTCATTGTACCGGTTTGAAGGTCAACCGTTGACCTTGTTGGTACTCATATCTTGGTCTAAACGAAAAAAAGTGAAGATTAGTTTAATTATTTTCTATAAAACCAACATCTACTCATTAAAACCTCCTCTCATTTGCTAATGTGTATATGATTATGGATACACGGAAAGGAAATGCACTAACTTTTATATTTCTAGTTGTGTAATGGAGCTAAATATAAACAACCCTTAAGCATAAATGTCTAACAAACAAACAAACAAACGAATGAATAAGCATAAACATGCCCTGTCTCCTTCATTATTTTCGGTAAATACGTATAATATCATATTATAACTGCGTGTTGAATGTGAGTAATGTTTACTTATGAGTCACGATAGTTGCTAAGTATTACAAATATATTAGTACACGTTCCATACTGCATTTACCAAAATATTTAATGAAGTGTTAAGTGTGAAGTGTTATCAATCATTGTATTGTTATTAATTATATTTATTCTGAAGTACAACGCAGTTGTTTTAGAGTCGTCGCGTCACTGATCAGCGCTGGAGCTGATACAACGGAAATGACGTAACAACTTCCGGGCTGACCAGGGACGAGAAGACCAGGTTTTGATGATGTGTGAAATAAATTTGTCACTCTGACTTCTGACAGCAATCTCACGCACGCACACACACACGCACACACACACACACACACACACACACACGCACACACGCACACACGCACGCACGCACACACACACGCACGCACACACACACACACACACACAGAGTAGAAAGAAATCTTACCCTGCTTTGCTGTTGTTCTTTGCACTGAACTTCACATCATGGTGCAGCAGCGCCCTCTACCAATTTGACAATGTGTTGCACAAAGTTTTCTTCCATCGCGCACGTCGTCGTAGCATCTCTGTCCCCTGAAATAGGAGAAGAATACTATATACGTCAGGATATATGCGTTTTCCAAAATTTATGCAAAGGATACCTTAGTCTAGTCAGTCTTACACAAGCAGCGACGGAGCTCTGCATATCCTGGTGTATGATCTACATTTGATAAGATACTGTTTGAATGGTCGGGAACACATATGTATATATGTAACTTCATCTTCATCTTCATCTTGGCCGGGGCTCAAAGATGTTATGTGAGCCCCGGCTACACCCCCATATAGCCCCTGATGGGGCACTTTAGGGGGGGGGGCTTGGTCTAAGGCGGGCAGGCCTCCAGCCTGGCCCGGAAGGACTCAACGGTGGGAGCCATAACTACCGGGCCAGGCAAGGCGTTCCATTGGGGGATTGTGCGAGGGAAGAAGGAATATTTGTAAGCGTCTGTTCGTCCATGTATAGGTTGATATTTACAATTACGTGCATGTATAGGTTGATATTTATAATTACAATGCACAATTACGCACACATGTGATGAGCGACCAAGACATATGTGCTTCTGAACTGAAAATTAAGTTCCTCAAATGAGATTTCATGTGAAGAATCATTCACGGATAAAAAAACAACAACTGGATGCTATTTAAGCAAACCATACCGTACATGTACAACACTATACTTTGAGATTGAAGCTATTCTTTGCAAACCACATCTGCTTTGTTTTTCAAACTGCTAAACGCACCTAAAAAGTCAAGGTTTTCCTTTATCTTTTCATATTTGTCCATACTTCCGCTGCTAGACGAAAAAGCAAGCTACTTGGCACAGTAATAACAACCACGTTAACAACTTCTTGAAGCACCTCTAAAAAATGTAGCTAAAAGCTTGAACAACAATAAAAAAATCGCAAACGATTCAACACGGTTTTGGACTATGTACGACAGCTACGCCGACTTACTCACGACAACTCACGACGCCTTGCCGACCTAGCACCGCACACACACAACTACGGATCACCAGTGGTTGTTTTTCTGACCACCCCTCCCTCCAAAAGACTGGGCTAAAAATGCAGCTAAAATCCAAGAACAACAACCAAGAAAAAATGCAAACTACTCAAAACGGTTTTTGGACTTCAGGTAACAGACTTACTTACGACAACTCACGACGCCTTGCCGACCTAGCACCGCACTCACACAACCACGGATCACCAGTGGTTGTTTTTCTGACCCCTCCCCCTCCAAAAGACGGGCTGATCAAACAATCTTTCCTGACGACGTGGCTATTTTTCTGATGGAGTTTGCCTTTTAGAACTGACCGCCAAGTCACCCCATACCTCAGTCTCCACGTGGCAACGTGCAGGGCTTATCAACATTTAGCCTCCACTAGGCCTTTCTACGGGAATACGGATCGTAGCTATAGCATTCGGCAAAAAGGAGAGTACAATTGGCCAGGGGAGTCAGCCTACTGAAGGTTGGTTCTTTCCCTCCAGTCAAACCCAAAGGCGGCCAAACTCCCCTGGCAAATATTCCCTTATATCCAGCGTAATTAGTCTGGTAGAGACCATGAAGGTAAAAAAAAAAATCACGTTGAGACCAATCAACATTCACGTTAGAAGCTTTAGCATCACCTCTATTTTTTCTTTAATTCAGAAAAAAACAGAATGAATACAAATGAAAGGACACAGACAAAGTGACTGCGAACTCAAGTTAGGCAAGTAAAATAAAGGTATTTTACAAGACGTTTGAAAAGTGTGGATTCATAAGTTAAAAGCGAGAAGAAAGAGGGAAGAAAAATGGAAGACCGAAACATTTTTTAAAACGGTGCCAGAA
Source organism: Branchiostoma belcheri (assembly GCF_001625305.1). Taxonomy (NCBI): domain Eukaryota; kingdom Metazoa; phylum Chordata; class Leptocardii; order Amphioxiformes; family Branchiostomatidae; genus Branchiostoma; species Branchiostoma belcheri. The sequence continues at coordinate 6,242,797 of NW_017803490.1, read as the reverse complement.
AGAAAAGGAATAAATAAAATTGTATATGATAAAACACGTTTGCTGCAATTTTTGGGGGGACATCAAATTTTTAAAACCTTCTGTAATGTTTGGACAGTACATTTTTACCGACCGCTGGTTCGATACAAAGTTCGGCCCTTCATTCTCCATAGCCATTGTTTTTAGCCCGATGTAAAATCGTTATCTCTTAAAACAACAGGAATATTGAACAACTGTCACTCATACTGCGCTACAGGGGGCGGGTTTGTTGTCATTTAGTAAATATAACCAACTGTTTTGACGATCAAAGAAAAAAGCCGACAGTTCATAGATAAACGCAATCGGAAAAGTAACTCTCCAAACTACGTCGGTGAAGGTTAGACATCCAGGTAATAAGATACGCAAAAAACAACAGTTACTCAAGCAACTTAGTATGATTTTGGAAAATAATAATCGGATCAAAATCATATCTTTGAGTAATTGTTTTTGGCGCAATTCTCCAAAACACTTTCAATGTAAGAAACACGCATATGCTAATTCTTATTTTCGTTTTTCTAATTAGAAATAAACTCAGATAGAAATCATTTTGTCAAACTTTTCATCTAGCCATGTTTTAAAAAGGTGAGATTTTCACAAATGCAAAGTAGAGCCATTTTCACAAAACTTTTCATCGCTCCTCTCATGTATAAATGGGTACCTGACTTCGGTTGGGGAGGTAACAACATTCACATGATGGAAGGATTGGATTAAGAAAGATGGGATCTGCATTAGAATAGTGCCAATATACCTAGCCTCTACCAGGCTTCAAGAGGCGGCTGGAAAGAGGAGAAACTGACCAAATAGAGAGACCCGGGTGCGGCAAACTGTACTCTCTAGCGGACCAACCCCCCAGGCATGTTCTCTCTCTATTTTGCCGATTTCTACTCTTTCCAGCCGCCTCCCGAAGCCTGGTAGAGGCTACAGTATACCGTGCTCTGGATACATTATCATTGGAGTAATTCCCCTACGTCTCAAGAAGACTATTGGAGGAGTTAATCTGGATTCATTAAAATAAGTTTGTTACTGTCTACTTCCACTTAGGGTTCAAACATAGCTCTATGAATTTCTTCTATGTTTCTCAAATACTTGAAGGTGGAAAACACCATGTGAGCCTTCCTTTGCCTTACAAAGCTATTTGAAAAAAAAAAGATACTAGGCCTAAGACAAATCGCAAAATAACATATTCACATACCTCCTGTACCTAAATATATTACACATTTGAAATTGAATGTACAATTTGATTCTATAACTTACCAAGAAGAGTCTATCGAACATTGAGACGTTAGCAAGACATGTCTAAAAGATCTTTAAACGTCTTAAAATCACTTAGAATATATTTTTGTTGTTATAGGTTACATTTCAAGCCTTGTGTTTCGTATCTTAACGAGGAAATCAACCTGGCTTTTAGGTCAAAACATTAAGGGTAAGCAAACCGAGACTTTTGTCGTCCTTATTGTTTAAGAAGACACGAAATAAGAATCTCAGACTCACCTGTGTATGTGAGGGGACAGAAGACAAGTCCTCCCTCTCACTTGAACGTCTCTGTCCCAAAATGGCCGATCCACAGGGCTCCACCGCACGTACGCTACCGATCTACCAATCATTAACGTTTAAAAAGCGCTACACGGCTCTTGATTGGTCAAGCTATGATAAGATTACAGTAAAAGCAACAGGTCTAACCAATGATTGACAGCTACTAGTATGTGGTACATTATTATTGGAAAGATTGGTATGTAAATCTTTGTTAAAAACCAAGTTTACTATACTAATAGGAAGTTATGTCACAAAGAACTAGTCAATATTTTCAAGGGTTTGCCTGAACTTTATCTTTCTTGAAACGCCTTTTTTCATTGGTTGTTCATTAACGGTAAAGGTGAAAGGTCACCGGACGAGGTGAGGCTAAATTCTTGCACTAATATTTGCATACCAGGCGTAACGGGTATGGGCAAACAAACTGTCTGTCATGGTTCGATAATGTCGGCAATAATTAACACAATTGTATAAACTTCTCACACACTAAGTACCCTGTTTTTTATCAGGCCGAAGGAAACAAGTAATGTGTTTCTCGTCACGTAGTTCACACACACAAGCTTGTGTACTTGATTAAAGATAAAACTTTGTAAGATTCAACACAAAGAAGTTCTCTCATCTAGAGATTTCGACCAGTCACTCTGGTCTTCCTCAGTAGACTGACCCAGTGAGGCTTGTCACGTGGCTTCTTTGAAGTGTGACGTCAACACTGGGTCAAAGGTATCTGGTAGACGATGTCGCCCCCCGTCGCGGTTAAGTGAACGGTGATGGGCCTTGATGCTTTTTTATGTTAAAAATTTCATGAAAAACTGCTCTGTAAAGAATATGCTTCACTCCTCTTTCTGGTTTATAGCGTAGAATTTTCTAAACACAAGTCTCACTGAATGAGATGATTTTCATCATTTCACAAACAGCAGTTTGACTTGGTCCCGGCGCTCATGTGAATGGTGCGTGAACAAATTTGTACCTTGCTCAACAAATAAAACCGTTACACCGGACTTTAACTCGCCGACAACGCCTTGCTGATGCTAGTGATAATACACCGCTCTAGTGAGGTGCCGACCGTTGATAGAGCGCCGAGCGACCAAAAACTTCTGAATCTCTTTCTGTTAAATTAAGTATCACAAACATGATCTGCTCCCACATTTTCCACTGCACAAAAAAAGCGAGAAGAAGTTGACCTCTCTATGTTAGCTCAGTGACTAGAACGCTTTGTATTAGCCTAGTGTAGTATCATTGTATGTTCCTTATGTATGTATGTATAAGTCAAGTAGTGTATCTTTTGTCTACACTTTTCTACATACGTTTGTTATGTGTCTGTTATATCTTGATCTGTACCTAGCCCGTCGTGGCATGAATGTACAATAAAGGTATTTCATTTCAGTAATGGGATACTAGGGGTTCCATTCCATTAATTCACTATATAGAGAATTGTGGTACCACATATTGGGATATACAAATGTAATTCACTTATCCCCATAATACATATTAGCACTTTTTTATAATACTGGTTTATTTCATTCTGACCGTACGATACAGAGTAGCAGGGTCCCCGTAGGACCCTGAATTGATCTGCCGCATTACATAAGTTATTAAAAACGGTTGACATTAAATATTACAATCAAGTATTAAAAACAGTTAAAAACAGCAAATTAGTTTAAAATATTTACAATATATAGGTTACGATCTTAGTCATTAGGTTAAAAACATCAAGGTGTTAAAAGTAGGGCAGTTACACTGCTCCCTTCTGTTTCACCAGTTTTTTACAGTCTAATAGTAATACTTTCAGTGCTAAATAATCAGAGTTTAAAAAAAGGCTCATTAGTAGTTCAAACAAATTTCGTTTATAACGAATTAGTGTGTTTTGAAAGTCTTGTGTGTTTCGTTGTCTTTTAAACCATACATTTACATCAGGCGTCATCTGTAATTTATAAAGTCGTGGGTCATAAAAATCACCATTTCGGTCGTGCAGATTGTGGAAAGGGTCTCTGACTAATGGCTTTTAATTTGCGGTAACATTTGTCGGTAACCAGGCACCCAATCACGAAGGGTCAATCAAAGAGTATTTTGGAGTGTTGAAGTATTATACATGCTCATTGGTGTACTTGAATGCTCTTTTGTACGCCGCATTTTTACCACCAAAAGACATGGGATAGATTATACGCTAAACTGTACGTGGTGTGCACTGGGGGTTATATTAAGGCATCTAGTGCAGTTTTTAGGGCTAGTAACTAGCTTATCTAGTAGACATACTAAGTTGAAACAACACTGTCCCAATGTATATCGACATTCATGGAGTAAAAAGGCCCAAAGATCTGACGAAAAACGGTTACTGGAAGGGCCCAGAAAATAAAGGAATAATCTCGGGGCTTGTTTCTGCAGTTTGTAATACCTAAAGTACCAAATACCGATTCACATTTATAACGTGGGATAGTATGTGTCAATATCACACAGATTGCCTTATTCAGAATTTTTCCAGTTTTGCTGCCCTGAAATTGCATTGGATGCATTTTAAGAATTAATGGGCGTGTTACAAATCGGACAGGTAATATTGTTTGTTGTGATTTGTACACATTGTTACCGATAATGAGTAGATCAGATTAGTGCTGATAGAAATACATAATCCAATGTGAAGTGATCGGATTATGATACCACTACAGAGATAATCCGCTGAACAATATTTGAAATTCTTGTAGAATGTGGGATAACAGTAGTACTAATAGCCTGGGTGTCAGCCTTGTTAGGTTTATAATTAATCAGCCCGCTCCCATTGTACGCCACCACTGTTGACAAGGTAACGCGTAGCCTGGGTGCCAGACTGTTTCCAAGGCCTCTCCTCGGCTTCAGGACCGAGGATCTCGCCTAAAAACAGTCTGATTTCCAGGCTAAGGAATGAGCAGTGGTGAAGAACTAAAGGTAAGAAGGCTTTAGGCTAACAGAACTGGAAATACTCGATATTTCTATACCTCTAGTAAGAGTCTAGTTCTACTTACTAACGGATGTAAGTTCAATAGATATAGATAAATACAAATGAAATTAATGAGGTTTAAGGAATAATCAATGCACTATCTTACTCTTCAAGACAAAAAGAAATTCTGTTTATGTATTAGAGACACATGTTTCTTGTATATACGAAAGTTTGGGCCAATATTGGTGTTGAAATCACTGTGGATCAAAAACGACCCGTAGCGGCCCCAAAATCACTGCAGTAATAAGGCAGCAGTGTGTTGCACTTGATACTGAAATCGCCATGGATCAAAAGCGCCCCTTAGCAGTCCCAAATGTAACTGCAGTAATAAGACCAGCAGTTTGTCTCACCTGATATTGAAATCCCCGTGGATCAAAAACGCCTTTATCGGTCAAAAAATAACTGCAGTAACAGGAGAAGAAATTCGTTTCACATCTTCTTTAACTTTGGAAGACTTTGTTTAGGGCTCGAAATGATCTTGTACATACACAAAGAGAAAACAAATGAGTGAACATTTCCTGCAAAATGGAAGTTTTTTTTATTCTATGAAGCAAACACACAGAAAAAATACATGGCAGCTTACACTCCACTTCCTTGGCACAATCTTTTCAAAACACTCACTAATTCGTATCTTACTAATAGGTATTACATTAAACTATTGTGTTGTGGTTGGCATCCTATATGTAATCAGATCTATGCATACTACAATTGCACACGCAAAAGCAGCTATAGTTGAGAATTGCACCAATGTGCACCATGATTTTACACCTATTGCACTATCAATTTTATAGTTACAGCACTTCTAATGATTAACTAATGCTTAAACTTAACATTCCGATTTCTTATAATATTTGTGTCAGCTCCTTGTAAAGCTATATGATATTTTGAAGACATTTTGTACATAGGTTGAAAATTTTGGCAGAATGATGTGTTAAAATACAGTATACCTCCTTTGAAACTAGGATCTTTGATTGATAATTTAAACTATTTAAATGGCAACTAGAAGATATTTTTACATATTTTTTATCACTGATTATCAGTCTTACCTAGCTATCCCGCAGCAAATAAATTATTATCATTGGGATTTAGCACTGCCCTATCAAGTCCATATCCGTGTTCTTGGGGGCCAGATATATAAATATTCATGAGCTTGCCTTATTTGGCACAAACCAATCAGTGCCCAGATTACCTAAATTCAAAATGGCGGGAGAATGGCCTTACAAAGGACACTACGCACAATGTAATTGGCACTATAGTCAGTATAACAATATGTGGAAATATGTGGAAGATCTAGAAGGGCCCTAATGTTGTGCCCTTTTGAAAGGCACTTAATTAGCACAAAATTCCACACTCTACACACAAAAATATATAGTGTATAGTATACCTAATCTAATACAGCACATCGGCAGAACGTACTGCACCTGTGTGAAACCTGTCATGTATTGTGCATGGCACTTTAGCAGAAGTGTTGCTCGAGGTCTTATTTGCGCAGTTAAAGACAACATTTCTACTACTTTTATTCAAATACTGATCCTGATTTCGCACAGTCGCAGTACAATCCACCACTGTACTGCCTAAAGCTAACTTTGAAGAAGTTTGCATATATTAAATACCTATGGCAGTATGTTCTTTAGCTATACTTTTTCCTTATTTATTGAAGTTGGCCTCAAAGAACAGGGGCTGAAAATAAATTCTTCATGTAGCCTCAGTTCCAGCAGCATCGAAAACAAGCTCAAAACTACTTTCCAGCACTCCACGGATCCCTGACCAGTTTTGCAATAGGTGTACAGCTGTGACAAGTGTCCAGCTGTGTCAGGTGTCCAGCTGTGTCAGGTGTACAGCTGTGACAGGTGCACAGCTGTGACAAGTGTGCAGTTGTGACAAGTGTACAGCTGTGACAGGTGCACAGCTGTGACAGGTGCACAGCTGTGACAGGTGTACAGCTGTGACAGCTGTACAGCTTTAACATGTACACAGCTGTAACAGGTGCATAGCTGTGACAAGTGTACAGCTGTGACAGGTGCACAGCTGTGACAGCTGTACAGCTTTAACATGTACACAGCTGCAACAGATGCACATCAGGTGCGCTGTAGGCACGTGTGGTAACAGCAGATGTTCCTCAGGACAGGAGAGACTTTGGGAAGAGGTCCTGAGCAGCAAAACCCTCCATCACCTGCAAACAAGAGAGGTAAAAAAATTGGATTTCTCCTACAATCTAAAATGTTACGACTAAATGATTTGAATAAAGTTCACTGGTAAAATATGATATAAGTTAACCTACCTGTCAACTGTTAAATATAAGAATAGTCTTGTGCCATATCGCTGTTGCAACTCCTGAATACTGCTAAATGAGCTGGACAAAGTCGAAACAGACTCATGCAAGCAAGCCATAAGCAAATCTTGTACTTAATTTATGCAAATGCATTATTTTATTGTTTTAACACTACATTGTAAACACTTGCAAAGAAGGCACAATTCAGCCTTTGGCTGCAATGCCTTTTTTTTAATCAATAAACGAGTTTTGATTGATTTATATGACTGTGTTTGTATATTCTTTGAGTCATTGCATTTGATGTCATGGAAGTGAAAAAGATGTCAAATCAGTAAAGCTAGACCTCCTCTTCCACTGGTTTGTGACAGAGAAGAAAGACACTGTGTACACTATTTACAGGTTCATTGTACTAGACAATGCCACTACATGAAGCTCTTTTCAACAAGCACAATGACAAGTAAAATTAAGGTTGTCCCATAGCCTTTTTGAGGCCACAGGAGCAGTGGGCTAGCGCATGGTATTGGAAGGCAGCGCCCATCCCTCTAATTTCAATGCCTTGTGCATCCCCAATTGAAGTCAAGCACCCATTTTACACCAGGGTGGAGTGACGAAAGTCAAACAAAGTGCTTTCCCAAGCACATAACGTTTGCAATTTTGTTAACAGTTTAACTAATTGGCCATTTTCCCACCTGATACAGGTAGGTGTCAAGCACTAATATTTGGAGATTAATTAATGGTTACCTCTCGTAGACTGTCCACTGTGAGGTGTGGATGTTGATATGTGAAGCCTGTAGATTCTATTGCACTGCCATCGATGCATAGATGCTTGTTGTACAGCTGTTCCTGCATGTGGATAAGCATTGGGAGTGTGAGGGTTAAAGTCATCTATGGCATCATGGCATGTACTAAATCACAGTCAACATTTGGATACAGGGGTTTTCTTTTACACAACCAAACTAGTCTTACCTTAAGCTTACGTTTCAGTGTCTCAGGGCCCGAAATTAAATGTGGTCCAATGGCCACTGACCACTAAAATTTAGGCTGGGACAGCTAAAAAGACACTTTGGGACATTTTTGGGACGATAGAAAAATAAGGAACATCAGAATGTCAGCCCTTCTTTTGTTTATCAGGCACACATCCTGGCTTTTGGATCCGGGAAAAATCCCCCCAAATTTCCTGTCTATATCTCTATATCGTATAAGGTTGTATTTGCGCATATACATGTAAGGCTAACATCCTGTCTGTAGTTTCCAACTGTTTCAAGCAGGTGCAGTACCTTCTGCCGATGTTCTCATTCACGCACCATTCCAAATTATTTTTTGGCAACACCTCAGTAGTGGAGCCATTTTGCTTACCTCATACAGGTAAAAAATTCTTCTCTAAAAAACCCACAGGAATACAAAGCTGGTACATCGTATTATGAATTTGCAGTAGTACATAGCGACTTTTACGACAAGCCGACACATGCTGGCCTTTTGTGGCAATTATGAGTCAGCACATGGAGCTTCAGCAGCCAATTTTTATGTTTACAGAAGGAAAACATATTGTTTTTGCTCCATTTCTTCTTCTGCTCCAAACACTAAACTTTGACCTGGCCAATGGCCTCTTTTGTTGACGTCTGTCACCATAGTAACTGGTGTTGGGTTACATAATGTGGCAATTTCATAGTAGGTGTCCTGTCACCATATACATGTATGTCAATGTGTTTGAGTAAGAATTAACAGAGCACACCATATCCGACGATAAACATTATGCATTTGCTTTGCAAATGTTACTTTTCTAGTTCTCCATTTTGCTCACCTCATACAGGAAGGGACTGAGCGGTGTGTTCACGATGCCGCTACGCTGACAGACAGCCGACCACGGCTCCATGTGCTTCTCATTCAGGTCCTCACAAACTTCTGGAAGGCTGATCTGAAAAATAACAACAACTTTGCAAATGCATCATGTTTACATTTGCATATGGTCTGCTCTGTTAATTCTAATTCTAATTCTAACTCAAACACATTCATATATATGGTGCCAGGAGTCTAAATTGATCCTGCTATAAAATTGAAACATGATGTGGTATATTCTCGCCTGTTACACATACGGTGGCACTGTTTTATATAAATGTTACAAAATATTTGAGTTTACTTTTTTCTTTTGAGTTTACTTCTTCTTTTATTTACTTAATTCTCCTAACATGTAAGGTAACTCCAGATTGTACTTACCTTGGCAACATTAGAGATAACCGACCCCAGAAACTCGTACTGGATTCCAAAGATTTGCGACACAAATTCTGTTGTTTGGCCCTGTGCTAAAGAAATGCATTGGAAAAAAAAAAAAAACTTACTGTCTACATGTAAGTTTCTGTGGAGATGCTCTGCAAAAAAATACTGTAAATCTTGATTTGACAATCTTTTTTTGGACAATTGATAATTTCCATAATTTTGACAATTATATGTTACTGTGAAACTACACCACATTGCTTTCAAATGTATATATTCAAAGATGAGACAAATTTTTGAACAGAAATAAAACTGCTTACTGGTGTTTCCCTTGTCTGCTAAGTTGAAGACCTGTCCGCTGTTTCCGGTGTTCCCGAGGTGCCAGATTGCCCGACAGACATCCGTAACGTGTACTGTGTTTGTTCGCAGCTCTGGGGACCACAGAAGTCTCATGGTTTCTCTCAGCTCCTTGTAAACTGCACCAACCAGCATTCTGGGGGCTGGAATCACAACACATGTCAACACAATCTTTTACTGTCTTGTACACTATACAATGATAAGCGCCTATTGCTGTTCACCTTTCTTTCCACTTGTTCAACGGATTTCAATACGTTAGATCCTATAGATAAATTCAATTACATTCTCAGGGGAGGTAACCAATACAGTGTTTAAAACTTTAATACAGTGGAAAATACACCGAAGAATGTATACATAAGGATATGATATGATAGACAATGACAACATGTTATATTTTAAGTCAATCCATTGACCTGAAGTGACATGAATTAAAGTTGAAAAGTACTGACTTTTAGTGAATATCTTAGAATTTAAAGAGTCTGACTCTATTCGGGATACTGATTCTACCAGAGAGGAGTTTCTACCCTCTGACATATAACAGTTACATAATTATATATTGACTTACTGAGTCCAGTTCTGTCCCCAGGTCCATAGACAATGGCAGGTCTCAGAACTACGTAGTTTAACCTGTAGAAACAGAAAAGTAAATTGTACAAAAAACAACTTACAGTTACAGTATCATCAAACACTAGAATAAGACTGTTAATAATAAAAGCTGAGAAGAAATGATACAATTGATAGAAAAAACATAATGAAAATTAATAAAATTAATAAAGGAAAATGTTGAAGACCAAAGCACTATTACAGTACATACAGCAGGTCTATGAGAAACAGCCTGTGAGATGTGTTCAAGAGAAGCAGTGGTGAGGCTGGAGCAAAGACTGAAGGAAAGAGCTGATACAGAAGGATGGATGAATGAAAAACATCAATTAAGCTACTGATGTCAGGAAGAAGTGATGTAGGTTAGGGCCTCCTAGCAGCTAGCAGCTTGCTGTATATTGCATTATTCATATTCCTTATGCAACTAGACAAGCCACCCATCGAAAAACAGATCTGTACGTTTATTACTGCAATAACAGAAAAGCGAGGAGAAGTTGAATTTATATAACGATAGTTAATTTTGTATTTGTTAACCGTGTTCATTCTTATTGTTTTGTTGTGACCTGTACTTAGCCAAGTGTGGCAGAAATGTGCAATAAAGGTCTTCATTCATTCATTATTACAGAATCTGATAAGACAAGATCCAGTAAGAAAACACAAGATTACAAGATCCCAAAAGAGAACACAAGATCACCAGATCCAGTGATCTAGAGAACATCCTACATGAGTTTGAGTCTTACCCTTTAATATTGCTGATCTCTTGTTCTGCTTTCAGCTTGTGTTGCGCAATGTCTGTCCATGGAGAGATCTTACATTCCTCCGTACTGGCAACCTACAAAGCAAAAAATCTATCAAGATTATGAAGATTAAAGATAACAGTACAATATCTGTGAATATAAAATGCATAAATATATCATCTTGAAAATTCATCTGTGTTGGTAGAATTCATCAGAAAAAAACATGGCATGTACTTAAACTGCAATTGCCAACATGGAGGAGTTTAGCTGTACAAACCATACCAAACAGGCTGGAACTGGTTCCAATAGGCTAGAACTAGTTCAAACTGCTTGAACAACTCTGTACAAGTTCAAACAGTTGGTCTTTTTTACAGATATCAGGCACAAAGAACGTTAACTTACATGTGCTGTTCCCTGAGTTGTCCTACCTCCCTACCTTGTCTGGTGCATAGATGTGTGCTGTGGACAGTTCTATATACCGCCGTGCCCCCCTCCGGGATGCCTCCTTTGCACAGTTGACTGACAGCTTTACAATCCCCTCATTATACACCTGCAGTTAAAAAGAAGGATTTAAAATTTAAAAGACAATAAATATTTCATGTGCCTCACTTCCAGTTGCACTTACAGTACCAGCGGCCCGCACAAAAAGACTGAAAAACTCCTTACACAAGGCAATATGCCTGTACAACGAGTCCTTGCAGTAATGACTTTCAAGGCTCTGACTTTACTTCAGTGCCCATGTGTGGCTTTGTAACATGTTTGTTTGCGTGTCTGTATATGTATTGTCATGTTAAATGTGTATTTGTATTTACTATGTACAGGATTGTAAAAATCAGTGTAATTCAGCTTGGTTGACTTGTGAACAGGCTGCAAGGCTGATTTTATTAATAAACTTGAAACTTGAAACTTAATGCACTCGTGTATGATAATACATATAGAAATGCTAGATATTACAAAACCTTACTACATGTATAGAACAGCAACATATATATTGTATGTATCACATGTATACTGACTTACTTACTATGTATGTCCAGACTATGCATGATGTACAAAATGACTAATAAACTGGTGGACGTACCAACTACTAAATACCTAATACCAGCTCAAAAAAGAACAAGAAACAGTCATGCCTTCAAATATCAGAGTTATCAAGTAAGAATTGAGGTGTTCAAAAAGTTTCCAAGAACTATCGTAGACTGGAACTCCTTGCCACCAAGCACAGTTGGGGCATCATCACTAGAAAGCTTTAAACAGCTCCTGCAATTAAATGTGCAAAGATTGAGTGTAACAATTCATTCGATGTGTTATGCTGATGGGTGGCCATACTGATACAGATACTCCATGACCTCTTAGGCCACACCGCCTTAATTTTATGGATGACATCCTCTGAAGACCCCCAAACTAGTGCGCGTGGGCGAAAAAAAGAAAAATCCGGCCAAAAATAAAAATGCTACTAAACCACAGTAATACAAAGCCGGTATTGTGAACTTGGCAAATTACATAGCGACATATACGACAGGCCAGGCTTTTTTCGGAATTTATGAATCAACACTGTATGAATGTACTGAGTTCTTGAGTCGTGGAGCTTCGGTAGCCTGGGTGCCGTTCTCCAGAGTTACCACCGGCTTCGTTGTCGTTACCACCATGGACTACCCGGGCCTAAAGCCAGGCCAGAGCCTCAGAAGACGTGATCTTTTTTTTGTTGAGATCAGGTGAAAATTAGTGCGCGCGCGGATGTCATCCATAAAATTAAGTCGGAGTGGCCTTAACAGAGAAAACAGAAAACTGGTTCTTACCGGTTCCATCTGGCCCAGTCTGCCTTCTGACGCACAGTTCACCACTAGGTCATAGGTCACGTCATCATCAAATGCCCTCTGTACAGATGCTGCAAAAAAATTTTTCATATCAGTACAATAATCTCTCTCTCTCTCTTTGGCAGTTCAGTAATCTATGAATACTCAAAACATGAGCAGATGGGAGTATTGCTTTTGAAATCAAAATCTTCTAAGTCAAACATTGAAAAATCTTAACCTAAACCTCCAAATGGCTTTGGATGCAAAAAGGAAGAAACACAAGTCTTACCTGGATTTATAAGATTAGCTGACTTAAACTCTATCCTCTCAAAGACTGCCTGTGGTGGTAAAACAACACACAGTTAATCATGACATGAAAACATTTGTATGCTTGCTGATAACTCAGAGACTTTAATGCCTCCTATCAGCTTCCTTTCAAATTGCAGGTTAATCTTACGGTAAAAATTATACTGCATTGGCCGAAGCTTAGCACTGTTTTTTGTTGTTGATGATACATGTACCAATACTGGCCATTACTGTTTATTTCAAAAAGGTCAAATGTGAGATACCTTTTGCCTGCCTCCCAACCAAGCAGTGGCTGGTGGCACTTTGTCTACTACTTGCACCTGCAGGCAGGAGAAGAGAGTTACTATGGTTACAACCTGTTGCTATGGTTACCAGACTGATGCCTTGTGGGAATGGAACATCTGTTACAGTTGCCGGGGGAACGGTTTCTATGGTAACAGGACCTGATGTTTTCTTGGGAGTGGAACAGCTGTTACAGTTGCTATGGTTACCAAACTGATGCCTTATGGGAATGGAACATCTGTTGCCTTGTCAAACAGCTATTATTGATTTTAAAATTGAAAAAAAAAGTCTATTTGCTATGATAATCTTGACTTCCTCTCTGTAAAAGTGTACAGTTTAAGTTACCAGTATATCTTTATAACATTACAGTAACTGCACTGTACATATATGTAACGTTACTAGAAGATCTCTGAAACTTGGTAGATTCAAACACAGATGCACATTCATGTAGATAGACACACACATGTTGATGAAGGTTAGACATCCAGGTAAATTATGAGATAGTACACAAAAAATTTAAAAACCTATCCAGTTGCTTGAGTAACAATGTCTTGTGTATAGACACACACACACACACACACCCCCCAACACACACACACACACATGCACACACACACACACACACACACACACACACACACACACACA
>NW_017803490.1:6228681-6228895 GCF_001625305.1 Branchiostoma belcheri | reverse complement strand
CCAAATACTCTGCTAGGTCTTCCAATAAAATCCCTGTGCCCTGTAAAGAATGAAATATCAACATTAACGTTAAAGATGAACAGGTCTAACGTTCATTTGCTACACCAACTCTCATAACATTAATTCTGGCAGGTACCCTGAAATTGCTATAAGCATATGTGTATTTAAGCATGTGTCTGAGTTTGTGTGTGTGTGTGTGTGTGTGTGTGTGTGT
>NW_017803490.1:6191997-6228661 GCF_001625305.1 Branchiostoma belcheri | reverse complement strand
CGTGTCGTGTCGTCGTGTCGTGTGTGTGTGTGTGTGTGTGTGTGTGTGTGTGTGTGTAGTGTGTGTGTGTGTGCGTGCGTGCGTGCGTGCGTGCGTGCGTGCGTGCGTGCGCGCGCGCGCGCGCGCGCGCGCGCGTGCGTGCGTGCGTGCGTGCGTGCGTGTGTGTGTGTGTGTGTGTGCATGTGTATGTGCACATATATGCGTGTGTGCAGTCTGTAACTGTAGCTAAATGGATAGTAAACGACTTAACCCGAGCTTTCTAAAAGTTTTAGAAACCAAAATATCAAAGCGTTGCTCTACTCAATTTTCAATGCAGGAAATGGCATATTGACAATGTAAACTAGTCACAGCAGACATATATATGGTCATTCCGGCACACAGGCGTGGTGCGTCTATATAAAGAGCTAGATATAAGGAGAATGCAAACACACTTAGATCCGGAATGGCGAGAATAAACTAGTAAAAACAACTTCGCCCTCCCCATGCCCAACTTTACCCACGGCAAAAGTCCGACAAAACTGACTGAGCAGAAAATATGGCGGTTTTGGCCCATTTTCTACACTAGACCTCTCCCCTAGAAAGACTAACACCCTCTGTCGTAAGAAACAAGCACGAGAAATATGTTCACCTCCCAATATAAGAACGCTCGGCTTTCCTTCCATGCCAACTGTAGCCATTACGGACCAGCTGTTTACCTGGGATGTTCCACTAATGAAATAGGGGTGGCGCGCGAAATCACGCATGGCTCACTGGGGGCCTCTAGCGATCCTTGTAAAAACTGCACGAAAATTGTATGCGTTCTTGTCGATGCATGTGACTGAAATGTGCAATGAGTACTGTCGCCGTTAGAGGTCCAAATTGACGTATCAACGCAGAGATCGGAAGAATTGTGACGAGGGAACATATTTTAAAGGCATCTTAGCACATGTTCATCATCATTTGATACTTGAAGCATTTGAAATAGCCCTCAAAGAAGCTACTAGTATGTGAGGAGTCCCTCCATTTTTTGGTACAACCAATAGATAGCTAGAACCAGCCTACGATACGAATTTTTAAAGCAAACAACTGTTTTCCGTCAGCAACATCCAATATATTTTCCTAACAGATATAACTGTATGCTATGGGATAGGGTTCAACTAATAGATTCAACATTTAAAATTGACTTTGAAAATTCATTTTTATTGCCCTTAAACCGTTTGGGACGACTTTAAGTATCACTAACTAAAGTGTTGTTCGTACAAAATTCACAAAAGCACGAGAAGTTTTGTCTGCCCTCATAATGAAAAAAAAGTATTGTCTGACAACATATGCCCAATGACTACTTTGGTGACCCTGGTCGCTACACAAAGACTGCAATTCGCCACACAAATAGCTATACATTGTCTTTCATCATTATAGTTTTTTGTCGTCCTTGTAGACGGTGTGAAAATAATTACAGTGTCTGCTACCAGCACCTGATCATAAATGGCAATTCTATTGGGCGTTTCCTCGATTTACTACCATACAATGTACAGTCTTCTGTCATACTTATGATTATGGTATTTCTACCACACTGACCATTGCTCGTACTCTCCAAGCAGAGGTTAGGGTTTGGGGTTATTTTTGGCGTGTTTTTTAAGGCTTTTTTTATCCGTTTTTTTTTTTGCACTAGGATTTTTTTCCATCCATACACCACCAAAAAATATCCAATGGAAAAAAGAAACTCCGATAAAAGTCTTTAAAAAAGCCAAAAATAACCCCAAACCCTAACCTCTGCTGGGAGAGTACATTGCTCATAAGAGTAAATGCATTCTTTTGTCCTACACACGTGGTTGTTATATTTTTTCAGAGTATCTAAAGAAATCGTGTCCAACGATTCATGACATTATGAGTCAGACAGGACGTCATTTGGACAATTATTTAAGAAATAATGACGCACTCTCGTGCAATAATGCGTAGCTAGAAGACGGTGCACTAGTATTTACTTCACGAAATGAAGTGGAATTAATTTGATGACACCTGGTTAAAAGCTAGGAGGGTAAGGGACAGTAACCCTGACAGATAAAGAGGACAAGTTAAAAGCACTGGCGGAAACAGGCTACCAAAGGGTCACCTCTTTTGATCTCAAAGAAATACCTGCTATTTTGTACATTTTACATAAGAATGGCAGTCTATATAGTGCCATTTGGGCGTGTCGGAATGACTGCCCTGTTCCATCTCAAACTTGTTGACGTAGTCTGCTATCTCCATGGCTACAAACACCCGAACAACAAGTTTTTGAAGAGAATGTACCTTGAAAGCTTCATAGTTAACTTCCACTTGTTGTCTTATAAGTGAAAAAGACACTCGTTGTAATTTCAACTTAGCGCTGTCGTATAAGTTGATATTCGCTTGTATTGTGTCTTCCAAAAGTTACATTTTATGGTTTTGAATTACAGATGCAAGGGACATTTTGTTGTAATTAGTTAAGGAATTAGGGCGGAAACATTTGATTGAAAACAGAGACACAGGGTTCCAAAGTAACTTTTAGACTTGGGAATAGAACAAGGAGTCTGTATTTGGAGCTCATTGGGTTAGAATGTCCTTGGCGTGGTTACCAGACCTATTTTAGCTTCCGAGTCTATATCCTCTCCTCTATTAGCCGACTAGAATATATAATGGCCTACCACAGTCAGAAAGATAGCAAGAATTGAAACACAACTGTGCGAATGTTTCTCTCAGTTTATTTCCCAATAATAAAATCAAACGGTCAGCTGTCTTGTATTCATAGCTTATATATAAGACAGCAATCGGTCCCAGAATGTCATTTCATCCATAAAAACTTACACAACACTAGTACTGCTAGACTGTGGAACACAAGAAAAGTATATATATCCAAACCAATCCAATGGTAGCATAGACATCCAGTTAGTTATCGATATGTATATCATCGAAAGATTATTCTTCAATCAGATGTTTAGGCTTCGGCGTAATTTTGGCGTAATTTTAGGGGTTTTTTTGCGATCATATCGGGATATCTTTTTTGTACTGGATTTTTCTTTACGCCAGTTAGAAAAACGCCTAAAACACGCCAAAATAATCCGAAGCAGAAACCTCTACTTGGACAGTATCGAAACTTTCTCAAAGATCAAATTATTTTCCATTGCTGTTTCTTGAATCTACAGTATACTGTAATCTACCAAAATAATATCGTACAGTCACACTATTCTATTGAGATATAATATATGCAAGCCACTAAGTTAAAAACAAAATGTAAATGGCATGTATGATATGTTACGCTGATAACTAATTAACGTTATTTAATATCAGATTAATAACAATAGACCAAATGTTGATAAACAGACGATGGAGATGGTTAGGTCACATATGCCGCATGCCATCACATAGTATAACCAAAACAGCTCTAAGATGGACGCCTCAGGGCAGGAGACCTAGAGGACGACCGAAGGAAACATGGCGAAGAACCATCGACAAAGAAGTGGGGAGCCATGGTTTCACTCTCGATGAGGCACCAAAGATGGCAGCGGACCGGGCCAGATGGAAGACCTTCCTTCTTCCTTAAGAGCCATGCTGGCTCAGAAGAGGACTAAGTAATATCAGACTTATATCTTAGTTTGAGCACAAATAGGACAACATCATTTCTACATGACCCTTGATGATGTCAGGACCTGGGTGTAAGCTATAGAACGGCTCTTCACATAAGGACATCTCCCACACATCCAGGATAAAAATGTTCAGGTCTCCGAGAATCTGCTTAGCCTCGTGTATGAGCTGGTGCGTGTACCAGTTACTGTTTTCCAGAAAGTGTTCTAATTTTACATGGCCCTGCATAGCGCCTGTTCTCCAGACTATTTTTGTGTCAGGATAGCGATTGAGCAGACGTTCTATAGCATACCGAATGCCCCACACCCTTGAGCGAAACGTTTCCAGTGGTTCTGCGTTGTAGTGAGCCCAGAAACACAGAACAACCATCATATTGGGTCCACCCACAATTCTATCCACCTCATCTGCAACATACTTTAGGTACCTAACTTGAAGTGCAGGGGTACCATGGTTCCGTGGAAAAGTATGAAACACAAAATCTACCTTCATGCTTTTATGTTTCCTTTCCCACTCTCTTTTTCCTTCAGGTAGTTGCGCAGTAATTTTCTGGACTAGATCTTCAAGATACCCAAAGTATTGTCGCCCAGTTGAATCGCCTAAGATAGTGATAGACTTGTTCCTCAAACACTTGTAGTCTAATGGCGAAGAGTGGATTCTAAGTGGCTTACATCTGAGGGAGTGCCATGTTTTGTTGTACCAATACCCTTCGGAACTTGACTCTGCGAGTTGTGGCCCACATGGTGGTAGAGTTTTCCCTTCGACGCCATCTCGAATACCTAGAAACAAAATCAGATGAAAACAGAATTAGTTCTAAACTCAGTATCAAATCTGTATATATTAACATTCAGGCAAGTCTAGAAATTTCTCCAATGATTGTAAAAACTTCATCCCATTCTACACACTGTTGTATTGGGTAGATTAGCCTTATTGAATTGTAGTTATGTACCAGCAGTAGTTGCCATATTTTGTACCTTGTACAATTGTTGTGCAATTAACAAAATAAAAACATACAGTATAATGTGCAATAAAAGTATTAAATATGATAGAAATCAAAATACTAGTATAACATTAAGTTTGGAAAAATAAAGTTTTGCAACATTATTGCCAGTACAATGTATTTACATGTAAAATATACTTAGTATAATTACTCTCTGTCAGATTTTTCCAACTGAATGCACGGCAGAGAATGGTTGAGAACGAGTGAGTTATTTGATAATATATGGCCCAATGTTTCTTGCAAAACATAATATACACGGTGTGCCACTTTCCAGGTCAAATTGTTATTGGTACTCACGGTTTCCTTTCACAGTGATCTTGACTTTATTCGGAACATCCAGATTCGCAAGTGTACTGCAATAAATAGATAGTCATTTAGATTATCATACTGTATCTACATTGTATTCGTCTTTCCAGTTGTAGCTAGTATCTAGGAAGTGCAATATATGTCTCTTGCAGCTTTTAACATAATTTTTCTGATAACAAAATATGGTTCGGTGAAAATTACAGCTAAAAAACAGCCGGGATCTGCCATGTGTTTGTTTGTTTGTAATGCCATTAGATAGATAAATAAATACCTGTTGAAAAGTGCAGCCTCGCTTGCTGTGACCATCGTTTCGTGCAGTTTGAGTGATGCTGGATAGTCTCGGTTACATGCTGTTATAGACTGGCAGGCTTTAACCCTTGTAGGCCTTTGGCAGTACCAGGTAGCGTTCGGTATGGACCTAGAATAGTCACAAATGTCTCTAGGATTGATACTATCGTTGCGGCTGAAGGTACAGTGTACCCACTCCTCTTCGCCAGAAATCTCGTCCACAAAGCTACACTTCGTCACCCGTCTGTCTAAGAAGTTGTCACGGATTCGTTTCAGAACTTCCACCGACTCGCTCGAGTGCCCCAGTCGGACTGAGATAGCCAAACTCCCCGGCCAGCTTAGGAAGAATCTCGCGATGTAGACTCCATTGCCACGATCCGTCACCTGCCCAGCCGTACAGGCCTTGACGCGAGACTTTGCCGTTGTGCACAGCTTTGCCAACAGAAAGTCTCCTCCGTTCGTCTTCTGCCGTCCCTTGGCATCGCGAGCAACTATTCTTACCACTAGCGTGTCTCCAACTTGGTAGACTGTTCTAGGGTTGATAACACCTATTAACATGTGTTCAGCGGTTGTGACTTCACTCATGTCGATGTGATCGCGCTTCTGACTCCAGGCTGAAGCCACCATGCTTTGTTTACTTTCCAGAGGATGTTCCAACGATGTGCCAGGGTTTTCAACTCGGGATGTCGCGATTTCTCCCACTCTGCTATTGTCCACCATCCATGTCTGCCCCTGGAAAATCTACCAAGACAACAGTTGTCGTTATTGGATATCTACATGTATTTTTTAAATCTTGATTTGATTATATGAACATCTTAATATTTCAGACACAATCTTAGGTAATGATGTCTGTCCATGGAAAATATACGAAGAAAATAGTTGCTATTATTAGATATTTATACTTTTACATCTTGGTTTTATATGAACATCTTGATATTTCAGACACAATCTTAAGTAACACCTGAAGTTACAATAAAAAGCTTTGTACGTCAGGTATTGTATGTCTAGATTATAGCAATACACTCAGGGTACGAAGAGACAAAACTTCTTAATCCATTTCTGGTAAAATAATGTGATAATAGGGGGTGTTATCCCACTAATTCAGCATATAGAGAATTGTGGTGGCACGAAAGGTTAAAAAATGGGATATACAAATAACATACAATTATCTCCATAATACCGATTAGCTTGCTGACTGTTAGACTGTGAGCTCGCTAGACCAATTAGCACGTTTTTTTTTTACGGTCAAATACTTTTCAGTACTAAATAAATGGGATGAATAGTCAGATCAAGGCAATGGGTTAAGTTCGGAAAACTTTTCCTGGAGTATCACATGCCAAAACCAGTCATAATTTACCGGGCATATATCACATTTCGTGCAGGGTAAAAAGTCAACGAAAGACACTACTAAGTGACACAAAAATGACCCAGTAAGAGTTAAACTTACCATTCCCGTGCAGAGTAGAGAGAACAAACTGCAACCGAGAAAGCCGGCAATATATCCTCCCCTTTTCTCCAACATTTTGCTTGACTGGCCTTCTCTTGTCCTGTTACTTAGAACGAATGAGTACTGGTACTACATGTAGAACATCGACACCAAGTGACTGCAAAAACGACTAAGCAGACAATTAGCATAACAATACAGTGTTCCAGAAAGTAGGGTAGACTACTGGTTAGACCTGTTTGCTTTCGTGCCATTACGTACATGTACATGTAGTTCTGCTGCAGTACCATAGCAAGCCTTCAGGGGGTCAAAATCTTATCATTTCGAGGTCTCATGAAGACCTTCCCACGTACCGAATGTATCAAGCTTAAGAAAGACAATCTATATAAGCCTTCTCGAGCAATCGTGTTGACAGACAGACAAACACACACGAATGTCTTGTGGGGTCGTGTGGTGTAGCGGCACAGAGTGCTCGACTCGGAACCCAGAGGTCCCAGGTTCGAGTCCTGACATGCCACCGATCTTGTGCCCTCGGGAAAGGCACTTTAAACGACTTTCCTCACTTCGCTCAGGTGTAAATGTCCCATGTGTTGGTGACGGCATTAATATAAGTTGAAAAAACTTGAGTGTGCCGTCACCACGTCTTGTGATTAGATGTTGGAATATAAAAAAAATACCTCCAAATATAACTACATATGTGTCATGAGTATTTATTGCTTTTTTTACGTTCCCCTCTTTCAAAACTCTAGATCTAGAAATACCATACTACCCTAGGGAGGGGGCATAAAGAATATAGATACATGTATCTGAATTGTTTTCAACAAAAGCTAATGAAAACAGAAAACATTTGACAAGCATGACAAAAGTGCCTGGTATTCACATGTGATTTATTCATTAGGTATAGAATCATTACAAGTTTTCGGAAAAAAATCACAAAAGAAAATTATTTATAAAGAACATAAACACTTAAATATAAACTATGATATGGTTCTAATGGTATCAATGAACATTTGTATTGGTGTTACTATAAAATGCTATTATTGTATACCTAGTCTACATTTTTATCTCCTTAAACGTATCATTGGCCAAAGGAAGAGTTAGACGACAGACATTCAGCGTCCGGGTCGTTAGGGATTGGAACAGTCTACCACAGGCCGTAATTAACTCAGAATCAGTATTAAAATGAGTTCAAGACGAACTTAGACAAATACTGGGAGAGCATAAAGTATAACACTGAGTGAAGTCGAGATCGGGATCACCACAGGATTACCTCTCATCCCGAAGACGGTATCAAGGTATGATAAAACTAAAGCTATCGGTATCATATTATGGTGTTTACGTAAGAATAAACAGTAAAATGTCATGTTCCCGTATATACAAATACACACCCTTCACCGCATCAAAGCTGTACAAAGCAATCGTTACATATTCAAAACACCCATACATGTATATGTGGTTACTGTGGGCATATATAAGAATAAAACATGTCTAAATGGTTTTTGATGACTTCATCGTGAGGGTGAACACTATGCTCATGCCACTGACACACAGACATATCCCAGACA
This sequence comes from Branchiostoma belcheri, assembly GCF_001625305.1. NCBI lineage: Eukaryota > Metazoa > Chordata > Leptocardii > Amphioxiformes > Branchiostomatidae > Branchiostoma > Branchiostoma belcheri. The sequence goes on along the minus strand of NW_017803490.1, from coordinate 6,220,479 downwards.
TCAAGAATTGTAACGTTTAAATCGCCCAGAATCTCTTTAGTCTCCTGTAACACTTGATAGGCATACCAGTTGCTATTGTCTCGCAAATGAGAGAACGTAACAAAACCGCGAGTGTTACTAGAGCGAACGAAGACTTTGGTCTCAGGGTACCTGCTATGTAGGTGCTGTATTGCATGTCGTATACCGTACATCCGAGAAACAAACGTTTCCATTGGTTCACCAGAGAAATGCCCCCATAGACCTAACACAATAACAACATCTGGTCCACCAATCATATTCTTGATCTCATCTGCAGTGAAACTGAACACATTCATAGGACGAGGCGGTGGACCGCCAACCGGAAAATGGTGGAACCTAAAATGTAGTTTTATGTTGTTCGTTTTGTTGGTGGTTACTCTAGGGCCGAGGAATTTATCCTTGTTTGGGTTGTCTACGGTGTTGATGTCTCTTGCTATTTCGCTGTACCACTGGCGAAGGGTGGAGTCTCCTTGCAGGTAGATGGTTTTGTTCCGCAGGCATCGGACGGCTGCCTCCCTGTCGAACCCTTGTTGTACACGACAGCGGAGGGAGAACCAGGTACCGTTGTACCAGTAACCTTCTGATGCTGGCTCAGGCAGATGGAGGCCACATTTCGGAAGGCCTTTGGGCACCATCCCTGTATCTAAAACGATTTTTTTTATTATTATTCATTCACATAGAAAAAGGTACAAGACATGGTAGTACCGCACTCAAGTGGAAAGCACTTATGTTTACGGCACCACTAAATAAATACATATAATAAAGAAAAAATAAACGCAACTTCAAGACAGGCAAACAGTAAACACAAGAAATTCAAAAGCGCAAGTCCGGTTCCCCACCCAATGATAAATGATGGCAAAGAGAGGACACAATACATAGATAACACAAGGGGAAATTGAAATCTTTTAAAAACGTTCTGATGTGGTGATAAAGTTTTGGGTAAGTGATAATATATTGGTGTTGACAACTGATGAGAATGCGGGACTACCACGGAGTAGAAGGTCAGTTTTTGCGTTGTCAGAAAGAGTTGTAAATTCTAGGGTGTTACATCTAAAACGATTGAAGCGACAATGAATGACGACCTATATTGCAAATTTTTGCCACAAACATTTGGCTATTTAAAGTACAGGTCACAAAAACAAAATGAACAGATACAGTTAACAGATACAAAAAGAAACTATCTATCGTTACATAAATTCAACTTTTCAGTTATTGTAGAAATAAAAGAACAGATGTGTTTTTCGGTTGATGGTTTGTCAAGTTGCATTATGAATATGAGTTTTTTCTACAGTGCACGAAATAGTGAGATCGTTTCTTTTTACAAACATATGTGTCACTTGGTCAGAGAACAACAACTTGAACAAGGTGAATTTTTCGCGACGTTATTATTTGTTATGTCAGTTAAAAACTCTTTTTCAAAAACAAACATACTGAAATATTCTTACCTCTTTCCTTCACATTAAGACTGATGTTCCCTGGAACCTCCACTTTGTCACTGTAACAAATATATTAGAAAATATTTAAACGTTGATCTCGAAAGTTTTAAATAACATAAAAAAATTACTGGCTAGTGGTCGTCGAGAATTCATGGTTTCATCACTTTATGAGGCAAATGTTAGACTTTTGAATAATTAAACTCTAGCTGATTCATTTTGTTTAATTGGACGAAACATAACAAAAAAAGTATACGTATACAAGATAGTGACCGAAATATTTGAGAAGTTCAAGCAGAATATAATGCAGTGTTTTAGAGAATGTTACATACAAGATAGCGAAGCAATAACACAATGTAAGTTTTGCGTTGAGAGAGAGAGAGAGTGAGAGAAAGAGAAATAAAGAACGAAAGTAAATTTCTTGGAGAAGTAAAAACTTCGTTACACATGACATCATTTACATGTATTGTACAGGTTGAATCATTTCAGAGATGTGTTATAGAGCAGTGTTACTTGCTAGAAGAATCCCAAAGGTTAAAAAACAACAGTTTATTCAAAGCAACAAAATCACACAAAAGCAGGGAATGCTGCATGCATCCCTGAATTGTAATTGATTTTTACAATAGTTTAAAAACAAGGCAGGACAGGTATACAGAAAAACACACTATATACAAATTATTATGTACAAAGACATAAAGACAAGACATAACGTGTACCCTTCAAGCAGTGCCTTCTCCTCTGCCGAGAACAGGTCGTCAACGCCGAGAGATTTGTTCCGATCCTGTCTGCATTGTATGGGGGGCTCACAAGGGGCACTTCTCGGCTTGTGACAATACCAAGTCACGTTAATGTCAGGTCTAGAAAAATCACAGATATTCCGACTGTATTCCGCCTTCTCGTTTTGGTTAAACGTACAACTTGTCCATTCGGTACTGTTCGTTTTTGGATCTTGAAACATGCAGGAGAAGAAACGTCTGATTTTGTCGCTTCGACTTTTCTTGAGGATGCTTACAGCTTCGCTGGAGTGAACAAGCCTGACAGTTGCGGTGACCAGGCCAGGCCAACCGAGAATAAACCGGGCTAGGTAGGTCCCGTTGCCGTAGTCTTTGATACGACCAGCGGTACTGGCCTGTACGGGGGACGTAGTGGTAAGTTGGGTGGTGAAGAAGTCTCCGCCGACAGTTTTCGGACGATTAAATGCATCTCTAGCAACTATCCTGAGCAACAGTTCGTCCCCTACCCTGTATGTTAGCCTGCGATTCAAAATATGTGCAATGGTTTTCTCGGACGAAGTCGGACTGATGGGAGGAATAGCGTTGTTGTTGGCTGAGACCTTGTTTTGCCGTACGTCATTTTGTGGAGGATTCTGATTTGGTAGCACATTGTTCTTATCGTTGGAGATGATTGGTTGGCTTGCACTGGCGTTGTCATTTATCCTCCTCTCTTGTCCTCCATCCTTGTTTGGGGCATTTTGATTGGGTAAGACCTTGTCTTTTTCCTGAGTGATGATTGGTTGGTCATTTGCACTGGAGGCTGCCTTGTCATCTGTCGTCTTGTCTTGCCCTCCATCGTTGTTTGGTAGGTTTTGATTGGGTAAGACTTTGTCCTTTTCTTTGATGATGTCTGGTTGGTCATTTGCTCTGGGGGCTGCGTTGTCGTTTATTCTCTTCTCTTGCCCTCCATTGTTGTTGGGTAGGTTTTGATTGGGTAAGACCTTGTCTTTTTCTTTGAGGATGTCTGGTTGGTCATTTGCACTGGGGGCAGCGTTGTCGTTTGTTCTCTTCTCTTGTCCTCCGTTATTGTTTGGGGGATTTTGATTGGGTAAGACCTTGTCTTTTTCCTGAGAGATGATTGGTTGGTCATTTACACTGGAGGCTGCCTTGTCATCCATCCTTTTTTCTTGCCCTCCATCGTTGTTTGGTAGGTTTTGATTGGGTAAGACTTTGTCCTTTTCTTTGAGGATGTTTGGTTGGTCATTTGCTCTGGAGGTTGCCTTGTCATCTGTCGTCTTGTCTTGCCCTCCATCGTTATTTGGTAGGTTTTGATTGGGTAAGACTTTGTCCTTTTCTTTGAGGATGTTTGGCTGGTCATTTGCACTGGGGGCAGCGTTGTCGTTTATTCCTTTCTCTTGCCCTCCATTGTTGTTTGGGGGATTTTGATTGGGTAAGACCTTGTCGTTTTCCTGAGAAATGATTGGTTGGTCTGCACTGGAGGCTGCCTTGTCATCTATTCTTTTTTCTTGCTCTCCATCGTTGTTTGGAGGGTTTTGGTTGGGAGATGCTTTGGAGATGCTTGGTTGGTCAGCACTGGAGGTTGCCTTGTCATCTATAGTTTTGTCTTGTCCTCCATCTTTGTTTGGAGCATTCTGATTGGGTAACACTTTGTTCTCTTCTTTTGAGGCGATTGGTTGGTCTGCAGTAGAGGCTGCCTTGTCATCTGTCGTTTTGTCTCGCTCTCCATTTTTGTTAGGAAGATTCTGATTGGGTAACACTTTGTTCTCTTCTTTGGGGACAGTTGGTTGGTCAACACTGGATGCTGCCTTGTCATCTATAGTTTTGTCTTGCCCTCCATTTTTGTTTGGGAGATTCTGATTGGGTGACACTTTGTTCTCTTCTTTCGGGACAGCTGGTTGATCATTCGCACTGAAAGGTATACTCATTTCTTGTTGCCCTAGTCGTCGGTCCATGTTGCGGCGAAAAATCTGATTGGGCAACATCTTGTTCACAGGAACGTCAAAGACTTCGGGTTTCTGTAAAAAAAAAACAGAAAAAAAAACAACAAAATGTCAGTTGACTGTAGTTTAATTTGCAACGAGTAGTAAATTTTGATAGATTTATGTCTTATTTGTCTTTGTAGTGAAGAATGAAAACCTTTACTGCACATTTATGCTTTTACAAGCTACTATTAAGTACAGGCCATGTAAAAAGCAGAGGTGAAATTACAGCAGTACTAAATGTGAACAAACATTTACAGGTTCAAGTTCTTCTTGCTTCATTAGGCAGTTGAATATGTATACAGATATATAGCTAATGATACATGTTTTGTCTAGTTTCATATCAATGAATAAGAATTTTTCTGTTCTATCTAAATGTCTGAAACTTGCATACAGGTATAGAGGATATCTCTCTTATTTCTATATAATTAAGGAACAACGGTAGAACTTACACTTTTTATAAAGAGCACCACTAGTAGGATTACTAGTATCGGCAACCCTTTCACAAACATTGTCTTCTTCCTCATTGTAGGATTGGTGAGTGTGAGTAAGAAAGGACACGTTGTTTATCTCTCTGTGAAAGAAAACAAAACGTCTGTAAATAAAATGAGTTTGCTAAGAAGACGAATGCATGTTGTATGGAAAGCAAACATGCCAGCATAGACGTGTCCAAGCAAGTGAAATTCATCGCTATAATAGACAGTTTATTGCACATACATGCCCGAGGGAAACCAAGCCCTACTCTTGCCGATAAAAAGTATTGTACAAAGATTAAAAGCCTGAAGATAAAAAAAATACACGTACGGGAGTTAGGTATTGATGACCCCTAAGAAAGAGGCTAAACCTCCTTGCCCCTAGAGACAAACTGCTTCTTAAATATATTCATTATAGATCCTAAACGTGTGTCATACGATGAGAAAAAAACAAATATCATAATTATTGTGAAGCAATGCAATACAACCCCCCACCCACACACACACACGCCAACAAAAAATCAGTAGTGGCAAAAATGTAACGCAAACACTAACATTAGTTCCACATGCATGTATTTTCAACTTATTCGTAGTCTTTCCTGTCGCTGCTTTCTAAAAAATTTCCACTTCATTACCTAGTAAATATGTAAAATTCTTACCGTTTTCTTGTGTGTCTTTTGAGCGTAGATCTCTCCAAGTTGCAGAATGATCGAGTTGAATCTCATCGAGTAAAAGATTTACGGTGGAACATAATAGTCTCCGTGTCGGCTTGTAGGATTGAGTGGAACCAGAAAAACTTGTTATGGTAATAAGGCTACTCTTCCCCCTACGTTGTCTGATAATGGGAGACGATTGTTCTCAATAAAAAGACAGATCAACTTCAATCATGTACCAAGACAACTTGTTTTTTTTTTACGCGTTTTTGAAGCCAACCTTCCTTTTTATTATTACTAATTACTGTGGCGTCTAATGAAAAACTGTGTGTGTGTCTGTGTGTGCGTGTGTATTTGGGGTATGTGTGTATGTGTGTGTGTGTTTGTGCGTGTAAGTATTTGTGTGTGTGTGTGTGTGTGTGTGGCGGGGGGGGGCGGTCGGGGTGTTTCTATTTGTCTTAAATTGTATTCTATGCATTTTCTAATTAAACTAAAATGATGCTGTTGATTCGTGGCTAAAGTTGTGTCTTGTGTTTTCATAATTACCTATGTCTTGCTGATGCGGGCATCTAGAGCTGTCCACAGTTTCCCTGTTTTTTACTTCGCAACCTACACATGGTAGGCATGTTCTCTCTCATTTTTTTGGCATGAATTTCAGGGCGGCAAAGTAAAAAAAAAATACGAAATCTGTCTGCTGTTGACATTTACTGTCATTTCTCAGCACATGTTTTCGTCATCATTTCATACCTGAAGCCTCTGGAATAGCCTAAACAAACTACATGAGGCGTTTCTTTATTTTGGGGTACCGGCCATAAAAAGAACCATATATAGCATAAAAAGCATATGGAAAAATTTAGTAGTAGATATTAAAAAAAAATTGAAAGAATTCAATTTCAAGCTTTTGCATGATATTCTTCCATGTAAAGTGAAACTGAACAAATGGCAAATTAGGAATCAAGCAGGTGAAGAATATAGTCCAATGTGCACACCATGTAATGTTAAGGAAACCTACATGCATATGCTTGTAAATTGCAAAAGGCTGGGTAACTACTGGGGAAAAGTTGAAAATAGATTGAATTACCATGGCACTAGAATTAAGATAAACAAATTGTCAATATTTTTTGGAGTGGATCAAAATTTGGAAGTCTTCACTGTAAATATCACTCTTGCGATTACTGTAGCAAAATTTGTTATTTATAAATCCTGGATGGAATTTAAGGATAAGGATAGCATGCAACACAACTTATGGTATTACTACTTAACCGAGATGTCCTTTAGACATCTGTAACTATGTTTATTGCATTGTATGTTGTGTATGTGTATATTTTGTATACTTTGTATATATTTTGTCTCTTGGTCATCAATAAAGTTTTGAAAAAAATAAATAAAAAGCAATAGTTTTCCGTCAGTGACACCGCATTTTGCCTCATAGACAACAGTGATACAATGGGATAGGATTGATTCATATTACCGCATTAAAAGAATAACCAGAAAAATTGACCTTGAAAATCAATCATCAATTAATCAATCAACCTAAAAGCTGAATAATGATAGCCATCCTTCATATTCTTCATTTTTCTGTGACACAATTGTTATAGTCATTTTCTTTTCTAATTTTCTATACTTTTAAAATCGTTGTTGTGTATTTGTTATGGTAGTTTATTTGTTGATGGTTCATTGCAATCGTATCTTATTATTGTATAATGTGTTGTGTAGCTTAAATAGTATGTAGGGAGGACTTCGGGATAATTATACATGTATATAATCACTAATAATGATTTAATGAGCTAAAACTAACGAACTCCAGACCAATACATTGATTGGTACTGGTTTCGAAGAAATAGAAAATGCAACACTGCAAATTCTTGAATATTATCGCCTTTAATAACTTCATTAAAATGTAATACAATACAAAATACAATGTACCCATTTCTATATTTTGTCTGTGGATATGTGGTTGTTACTTTTCACCACACAAATAATTTTGATATGACAATACATGAGGGTATTTGAAAAATGAAAAAAATCCCTTTGTTTGTAGTAATTCTTTATTATATTTATTGGTCAGACTGAAAGATGACCCAACATTCCAGAATTATGCTACATGTATATAGCTATATTGATGCACAACTTGATGTAATTACATACACATGGGTAACTACTGCTATTGACTGTTCTCACCCTAATAGGTAATGTATTGAGGCAGTCTTTTCTAAATGTTCTTCTAAAATACCTACATTAACTGAAGGATTTATATAAATGATAAAAAGTTGATATGTAATTTGCTAGAGTGAATACAGGTAGTCAATTTGACTCATAAAAATGTGAAATACCAAACAAAATGAACCAGTGGAGATCACAGTACACCAAACAAAATAAAGTGAGGAACACACTACATGTACTTAACATTGGCAATACAAAACTAAATCCCTCCAATATAAGAACACCTACATTATATTATGTTATTAATTTTGCTGAAGAGCAGGATGAAATGATCCTGGGAAGTGCTAATCTCCATGCAGATCTTTTGGTGTCTGCAAAGAATTGAAGGTGGCAAAATGGTATCTGTATAGCAAATGGATACTGCCTGTCAATTTGATACTGTTTATTATGTTATCAATTTTGCTGAATAGTAGGATGAAATAATCTGAGAATTATTAATCTCCATGCAGATCTTTTGGTGTCTGCAAAGAATTGAAGGTGGCAAAATGGTAACTGTATAGCAAATGGATACTGCCTGTCAATTTGATACTGTTTATTATGTTATCAATTTTGCTCAATAGTAGGATGAAATGATCCTGGGAAGTGCTAATCTCAAGGCAGATCTTTTGGTGTCTGCAAAGAATTGAAGGTGGCAAAACTGTAACTGTGTAGCAAATGGATACTGCCTGTCAATTTGATACTGTCTTTGCAGCCACCGAACGCGAAAGATCTGCTTGGAAGTTAGGGAACAGCAGAGGAAGACGCCGATGCTCTACTTCCTGGCGATGTCCTGGTTGTTGACGAACCAGTCAACCGTCTCCTTCACGGCTGTAGGAAAACACAAAAAAGGCATATAAGTAAACCATACTGCTCTGAAACATTGTTTAGCTTGGGATTGTCATCTTTGAAACGTAATAAACTTCTAATTCTTATGAAAATAACACGACAGTTACATAAATAGTTTCACTGATATACAATATACTGAGATATGCATGTGATAAAGCCTTTCTGTCCCCACGTTCTTGAGGAAAAATTATCCTTCATTGAGACGGGGGAAGCCACAGACTACCACTATATTTGATCCGCTGCTCAGCGAGTCAAGGGTTCTCAACTTGCATAAAGTTGTATCATAGAAGCCTTGGATTTATTCCTTTGCAAAAATTTGTGTCATACAGTCGAAAATTTTTGTGTTGGAAATTGCAATTTGAAGATACTCCCTCATACCTTTTGCAGTCACTTGATGGTAAGTTTTACCATTTTTTTCTTACCTTGTTTCATGTTGGTAAACTTGAAGTCCGGCAGATATCCCCTCAGCTTGGCGTTGTCCGCAGTTTTCTTCAACTGGCCGTCAGATTTGGTGGTGTCATACTGAACAATGTTAAGTTAAGGACCGTACATGTATAGTGTACACAAGTAGCAAGTTTTATTTAATCCGTGGTATGCATAAAAATGGCACATACTGCTTTCTCTGCTTAGCATTCAGCATCTATGAGAAAGAGTATGGGGAGGCCAAACACACAGCACTATCAGTGGACTTGCCCCCTGCTGTAGTGATTGCACAACTGTGTGGCCCAAGGGCTACAGAAATGGAGATGGGCACCACCTCTATGCTCTGCACAGAGTGGAACGGGACTTTTTATGCATAAAAAAATATACTTTTGTTCACCGAGTATACTAGTAAGTTAAATAGCTCCAAACCCATTTAGACCCTGTTCATACCAGACTTATATTTAGCGGTTTCAACCGGTTTTTCAAAAACCGGTTTTTATTTAACCTGGTGTGAACGCAAATTAACCGGTTTTTTAGGGGTTTAAATCCGATTTTGAAAAACCACCTCGGGAGGTGGTTTTTGAAGGGTTTTTGTGGGGTTTTTCCACCGAAAAACCTGGTCTGAACGCTAAGGGTTTATTGAACCGGTTTTTGCGTCATAATTTCGGGGTCACGGGGTCAGCATCCTGACCGAGTGCGACCTGCAAGCTTCTTAGATCGCGTTGTTTTGACCAACTTGAGTTCGTTTCCACTGTTTTTCCATGATTTCTCTTCATTTTGCGATGGAATCAGCATATGCAACCTGGTCGGCGGACGAGACGCTCCTGATACTTAGGTTTGGAGAGCACGAGTCGCCGAATTCGAAAAAGCTGGGGGGGGGGGCGGCAAGGGCTCTACCGAAACAAAAATGTTGGAGGAGGCTGATTTCTTGAAGATAAAGGATCAGTGCCGCAGTAAGGTAAAAACAAACAAAAAAACTGAAGACGGCATACAAGTAAGAAGGCCAAGGACAACAATCGGAAGAGCGGGAGGAACGGTTATTCAAACTGCAGTCATGGCCGATATTCACCGGACAGGATTTTTTCAAAACCGGTTATCAAAAGTCTGGTATGAACGCTAAGGGTTTTAGCCGGGTTTTTGAAAAACCGGTTGAAACCGCTAAATGTAAGTCTGGTATGAACAGGGTCTTAAATGCATGTAGGGTACCCAAGACAGTTACAGAAAGTAGCTCACGATTCGCAGTTGAAATTCAGAAAAGACACTGAATACATAAGATAGGCATACTCTCCTTTCTCTATAGGGAAATGACAGTTAGTTACATGTTTATAGCTATCGCATATTTATAGTAATAATGTTTCACCAAAAAGAAAACTGCAGACGCATGTTTAAGGATACGAGAACTTCTCCCGTGAACTCCATGGCTTCTATCACCATCTCAGCCAGCTCCTTGATGGAAATCTCTGCCTCTTCCGGAACTGTAAGCAAACAAAGTTCATTTGGTCAGATATAATATCAAGAAAGTGGGTTATGAGTTCATTAACAAGTGCTTAATCAGGTGATGGGTTTTGCTGCCAAAATGTTAATGTCTTTACAATAAAGAACAATACATGTGTACATCATCATGAAACTAAGTATAATAGCATCAGATGTACAAAATATTGGTAGTTGATTTCCTTGTTGATTTTACCCTAACTATTTAGACACAAGGTCGTTTAAGATCTAGTTTAAACCTCTAGGAAAACATGCAATAGATCAGCTTTGGTAGAATTGAAATTTAGTATAGTTACTATGGATAAACTATGTTAGAATTGTATAGTATACACTGTACCAGTTGTTGAGCAATAAAGTTGATTTGTAATGTCCGTATGACTACCTGATAGAATGATGGGGTCAATCTCTTCATACTCCCTCATCACCCAGACGATCAGCTTGGCGAGGTCCTGAGAAATGAACATACAACAAAATAAATATCCGTCTTGTCCAGGCAAATATCAAGGAAATACTTGCTTGATAGATCATATAGAAAACGGAGTTGGTCATTATCATTTGTATTGCTTTTGCTCAGACCAAACATTAAGTTCTTAGATATACATGTACCTATAAATAATAAAATGATATCAATACCAATGTGTTTTTAAAGGTGGACTATGATACTTAGTACTAGTAGTTATAATTATTATATAATAGCACTTACGTAGGAATAGATGAACTGTCTTCTTGCTGCTCCGGTTCCCCACACAGTGAAGGGGGTGTCGTCTCCTAAAAAGACATAATAAAACTGTTAAAGTCACTTGCTGGAGAAAAAGATGTTTTGCCAATGAATACATGACAAACTACAATAGAATAACCAAATGATGTAATATTTTGCCATAATTCTTTTCCTTTTAGCATGTGCATCTTCATTTCATTATCCAACCATTTGTTTTACATACATTCGAACTGATTTTGACCCATAAAGATATGCCAACTTGTACTATTTATGAAGAACTTATGATTGTCCACAGTATAAGTATCAAATTATACAGCATCTCCGTTCAGTTTGCTTTCGTCAGTAGCTGAAGAAAGGTGATTGGTGCCGTCTGAAAGCTTCTACGCTTTTACATTATTAAGTCGTATCAGTGTATCAGTTTAAATCCTTCCTGTTACTATCAAATGGATTAGTTGACGTACTTTTGGCGATGAAAATCTTGTTGATGAGTCCTGGCATCACGTGCCCGTCCTGCAGGTTAAAGTTGTCGTAGGGCCCGAAGACGTTGGTTGGAATGACGGAAGTGAACTTACAACCGTACTGCTTGTTGAAAGCCCTATGAATAGATTGAAAAAAAGAAAAGATAAACTAGAGAAGTAACATTTGCAGAGCAAATGCATGATGTTTACCTTCGGACATGGTTTGCCCTGTTAATTCTTACTCAAACACATTCACATACATGTACTACTAGTATATGGTGACAGGAGCAGAGCAGACCATGAAATTGCAACATTATGTAACCATGGTCACCATGGTGACAGTCGTCAACAAATCATTTCATTGGTCAGGTCATAGGTCACTGTTTGGAAAAGAGGAGGAAGAAACAGAGCAAAAACAATGTTTTCATTCGGTAAACATAACAAAACAGCAATGGCTCAATGTGATCTTGAAAACGTTGCTATGAACTTTTTGTAAAGCTGTTCAAAGTTAACACTTTTGATCCAACACAAAGAAATGTTATCACCTAGAGCTTTTGACTAGTGACTCTGGTCTTCCTCAGGAGACTGACCCAGTGAGGCTTGTCACGTGACTTCTAATAATCTACCCTATAAAAGACTACTATAGTCCTTCATTTACATATAATCGGTGCAAAGCTAGGAAAAGAACTTTCCTTTGACAATGTAAACCAGAAAACTCACCTATTCTCAATGTCAATCATCCTCTTGGCGAATGAAAATCCGAAGTTAGAAGGATGGGGCGGCCCAAGATGGAGCTAAAATCAGAAAAACAGTCCATCGTTAGTAATGCTGGTAATGGGCTATATATAAGAACGACAATAGTAATAATCAGAAATTAAATGATATCAACAAGAATGCAAGGGATATTGTGAAAGAAATGCAGTTAGAAAAATCCCTCCTGCTATAAAATTGCAACATGATGTAACCTAATACTAGTTACAATGGTGACAGACCTCTGGTTCAGGTCATTGACCTTATTTATTTGGAGAAGAACAGGAAGAGGAAACACAGCAAAAACAATACGTTTTCCTTCTGCGACGGTAAACCTAACTAAACTCACCATGGTTTCCTTGATTGGGTATGTTGTCTTGTCAGGGAAGATGCAGGTTGAAAGACAGGACACACACTTCTGAACACCAAACTTGTGCGAGTTGTACAAAACATTGTCGTTGATGTGCAAGTTGTTCCTCTGGAAAAAAATAAACTCAAGTTGTAAATACCAGCAGTTTTATATTTCATATTTTAACATATAGTCTAAGAAACAATGTCACAATAATGTATCACTAAGGGTGTAGATATAGTAAGAATATCTAGTATCCAAGACCATACAAGAACCGAACAGAAATATATTCATTGTAAAACATAATATATATTAAGCATTCTGCCTGCAAATCTACCATTGAACGTAGGTACTCCATGACTAACAGAGGTGGGGAAAAGTACGTTCATTGTCCTACGTTTTATATATGTTGAGATCGCAAATGTCAACATGATAATCTTAAAATAATTTCCACAGCATGTATACAATGATTTTTGGAAGCTCACTGTGGTACAAAAATGGCGGTGCATGTGCATCCCATATCTTATCATGAACTCTTATCATGAACATAGAATAGTTTATTAGGATTATAGTGCGAGTTGACATGTGTTATATCATATATGTATAACTGTTGAACAATAACGTCATTATCACCCTGACCAATGAGAGCTCTCTTACCAGGAGGTCCACCGGGTACTTCATGTTCCGAAACAGCCCACCAACCATAGCTGCGAGGTGGATCACGTGGGTTGGCTTGTGCTTTTGGAACAGAGCCTCTGTTGCTTCGAAATCCCTATATGTAATGATAATAATATCATAAAGGTGTTATTGAATCATTTTTCTTATATTCTGAAACATGTTATCACAAGACGTGGTGACGGCACACTCAAGTTTTTTTAACTTATATTAATGCCGCCACCAACACAGGGACAGTACAATACTCATTTACACCTGAGCGAAGTGAGGAAAGTCGTGTTAAGTGCCTTTCCCAAGAGCACAAGATCGGTGGCATGTCAGGACTCGAACCCGGGGCCTCTGGTTCCGGGTCGAGAACGCTGCCGCTACGCCACACGACCCCACCTGAATCATTGAAATGCAGCTAACTGTGGATTAAAGTTGATAGACTTGTGCCTTAAGTATTGGTACATTTTAGGGGTCTGTGTGTGTAAAATAGGACCACAGTGACTTAATGATCTTATGGATGGCACCCTCTGGACATGTCAAAATTGATGCGAGCTTGTGATAAGCTTCCTAATGCTTCATGGTTTATAATTTGATTAATTTGACCTCAAAATTAACGCGGTTTTATCTGGCTCTCTTAGGCAATCAGAAATGGTTGTAAAGTTTTAATCTCCAAGCAGATCCTAGGGTGGCAAAACGACAGTTACTGTATCGAATTGGCCAGACAGCATCCATTGGCCAGAGAGGGTCCAATACGCCACCCAAGGATCTGCGTATGGACCCTCTTTGGCCAATGGATACAGCCTGGCCAATTTTGTCTTTTTGCCACCCTAGGATCTGCTTGGAGATAATTAAAGTTTGCCTGTGCAATGGTGTGTAAATCGTAGGGTATTTAGTGATTCTGACGAATCCACTGAACCGAATAATTGACCCAAATTACAGGCTAACTAGACAATGCCGAGTGACGCAGAAGTCAGCATTTATATGTGACTAGTTGGACGAGTGTTGGACCACTCACGTAGGTCAAAGGTTAGAATAGAATATAGCTGACCATACATGATGAAAACCTTTGCACCTCGGACAAAATGTGATATACTAATGTTGTTTCAGTGGGACATGCGCATTTAATATATGTTGTATTTTATGTGTGTCAAGAGATTTTCTGAGAAACATTCATATCGCATGTTTAATTTTCTGATGAGTCTAAAATACGAAAAAGAAAGTCCAATAAAACGCCTAAAAACGCGTCAAAAATACGCCGAAGCCTAGACCTTTGCTTGGATAGGCCCTAACGATGTTATCGAGGTCGCTCCTTACGCAAACGACAGCCAAACAATGCAGTGACGTAGGAGCCTGAACTAGTTGAACAACTTTTCAATATTCGAGGGGTCATGAACAAATGTCAGTGCACACAAAACGCATCGAATGTTCGTATGTAAACATTGCCTACAGTGTGATAACTATGATATGAAACTATTCTTGCACTACAGTGCAAGTCCCAAAACAAAAGAAATTCTATCATTAGACACTGTAGTTTCATTCTGTACGACAGTCTTTTGAGAGTAGCTTTTTTCTAAAACTGATGTACAAGTTTATCTATTTATTCAGCTATATCACAAGTCTTTCACCTGTATCACACACAGTTGTTGACCAATATAATCTGTATGTATGACTTTCGTATAATCTTTCTCTCTCTGCATTTGTTTGTGTCTACCCCCATCCTTATGTTAGACCAAATAAATTTGGGTATTCTTACGTGAGATCTGCATCTTTGGTTGACACAAATATCCATTCCTCGCCCTCGGTAGGGTTTTCAGACACCACCCTCTGAACAGCCTGGCCCACCAGCCCTGTAGAGCCTGTCACTAGTACCCTCATTGTTGCCATTTCCTGAAAAAAAAAAACACGGACAAATGTTCATACACAAGTAAATCGCATAAACGATAGCAATGATTCATTTTACATGAAATATACAGTTAATCTGGCATACATGAGTTCATAACATGGTTGACAATACAGCGATATAACTCTTAGAAGCGGCTAGGGCCGAAGTGAACTTTTTCAAGGTCAACTAAAGGTTAAAAAAGATGAGCAGAACCTTTGCTGTGGACTACTGTAAAAAGACATAGATGCATTTGCAAGATGCGTTTTCTTGTAATTCAAAAGTTCAGTATTTTGAAAAGAATTTTGTATGTGTTTCCACAGCTAAATGTCCACTGTTAATAATCGTGTTAAGACAATGTCAACAAAATTCCTTGTCTGACGCTTTAAGCTAACCTCTGTACATGTTTTGGTATAATATATTTCAGAGTCTAGAACATTGTTAAAAGTCAGAAATTTCCCGATTCTCGTACAGAACAGATTTACCATGGGCATTTTATCATAACCCCCTTTAAGGCTCCTTGGTTAATTTGACTTTTTGACGGATGATAAATTTAGCTTCATGAACCGGTACAACCACTTTAAATTATGGCGGATCACACAGGCTTTGGTTCCACGTTGGCAAAATGTATTCACTTATTGAAACCTGCTTAGTTCATTGTGCGTACACAGTTTGTATTTTTTTCTTCAGTCTTCTAATGACTTTTACTGTAAATCTGCTTGAAATTTCGTGACACACTTTACGTCAAGTTTCTGATGCAAAATCTCGTGTCCACAAAATGAGGTTTAAAAGTCTTGGTCCATACAAGATTGTCCTACTAAGTTAAATGTAGAGTCCACAGTGTTTTCCAACAGTTTTTCCCTTGCCCACACAACACACAACGTATGGCCATAATACAAAGTTTAACATATAGTCGCTAGAAAACTAACTTACCTTGAAGTTTATTGTGACAACCTGCGTACGTGCACTGACACCCACTGAATGACTAGTTATGGAGACACCTACGTAATTGCTTTACACAGCCTGAGGCTGGAATCTCTCCTCTGATTGCTGATTGGTCCTACGTAATTTCAGTCAGTACGTCACCATTTGATTGACACATGGCCATTCCCTTAAGTGCGAACTTGTCTTACCTGATTGCTGATTGGTCCTACGTAATTTCAGTCAGTACGTCACCATTTGATTGACACTTGGTCACGCCCCTTAACTGCGAACTTGTCTTACATGGTTGTCTCACACAGCACTGTCTATAGCGATCAACCAACAAGACAACATGATAACTCATTACTATCGTTCAAGCTATTTTTTGCGGCTTAATCGTATAATTACGCAATGTAGTCTTACAATAGGGCTGGAATATCATACCTGATTGGTCCTACATAATGAAATTAATTACGTCGTCATTACCACTCAGTTTACTGTGGACGTTTTTCACAGAGTAGTCTATATTATCATTCAACCTGTGTGGAAATCTTTTAGTCCAATTTTATTACTTTGTATACGTGTTATTTTTTGCCAGTCTCATTGTATGTGTACATATCTAGAAGAACTAGAAAAATAGACCTGCGAATATATACATTTATGCAGGCGGGAAATATAGGAATGGAAACCATTGGACTTACTGTACAGTGTGTAGATATCCTTACTTTATCTACACTCGTTCTTCATTTGTACATCTATATATATACAATTTATTGTCGGATGGCAATTGTGCACATGTATAAAAGACAAATGTGCAAAGACAACTTGTGAAATTGTTTACCACATATTTTGCCCCCCCCCCCCACATCGTATCAATGGCAAATTCTGATCAACAATAAATAATATAATCATGTACGTTGTCTGTTTAATTAAAAAATTTGTTGTCTGGTGATAATTATGTAGGGGTAAGATGTAGAAAAAGACAACTTGTGAAAAATACAACCTGTTTTGCCTCCTTTTCCATTGTGTCAATGGCAAATTGTAAGAAGCAACATCTGATTCAGTTTGTCTGTTCAATACAAGACTACAATTTCAAAAAACTAGATTTAATCTCAAATTTCAAGACTTGTATTATTACAAAAATGTATCTCTAAAGAAGAAGCTCATAAGCTATCCATAAATGTGAAAATTAATTGCCGTCGGCAAGGATGGAAGCATTCAATTGACTATTTATTGTGTAACATTAAAATAAAAAACGTACTTACTTTAAGCCACTTAAGATACTAGTAGGCTGAGTTATTGCAATCTTCATGTACATTATATTTGATCATTTGATATTTATATAAATCAATGACTCTTGGAAAATGAAGTTTAATTGGGATGTAAATGATCTTTATTGAGAAAAAATGAACATGACATTTTTTTTACAAATAAGCCAAGCTGGTTATTTTTACAATGGGCATCTACAAATTCCACAGAGCATATTTGGTATTTGGTATACCTAAAATTAAATGTATTGAAGTACATATTTTATTCTGCCCTTACAGTATGTGGGCTTTATCCTTAAGAACACATTTTACAGCGTTATGCAGTATTACTTACATGTATTTCTTGCATCTTAACATGATGCAATATATTTGTACACATTACGACCATTCTTATATGTTTTATTATTTCATTTTTTTAAAAGTAAACCTTAGAATATATACACCATGGACAGAAATCACCTTACAAACCCTTTTCTTTCCTTAATCATTATCTTTGAGAGATCATCATTAAACAAATCCCCATTACTAGAATATCCCAAACAATTGGATAGCTCATAACATAACTGTCAGCACTATGTGATTTACATCACACATGTTATCCAACTAGGCAAATCTCAAGGTTTTGATTCAGTCCTAGCTTCCTCATAATTCTCTGCGAGCCAGTCACAAGTCTCCTTCAGAGCTGGAAGAACACAGATGAAAATATTACAGAAACGTTAGTGTTTGTGTTTGTGTATTCACTTCCATCGCTAAAGAACAGTATACAGTATAAGAAGGTTACTATAGTTCTATATCAAGTGTTTGTCTTTTAAACTTTTAATATTGTGTAAATTCTGTTAAATTTCTGCCATAATTTTAGAATGTTCTATACTTCTTACAATTGCCTTACATATATGATGCAACTTTTAACAATTACTATTACATTAAACAGAAATTCTGAATTGTTATGAATTTATGCCATAATTTTCAGAATATTCGACTTATGTTTTTTCACTTTGATTCATTTTTCATTTCAGGCACCTTAGGCCCATATCATTACAATTTAAAAACAAAGACATATGTACAGAGACAAATAATTCAATACAGTTCTCTACTTACCATTGCCTTATGAATATCTCACATATATGATGATACTTTAAAAATTACTATCACATTAGACAGAGATTTTAATTTTTTATGAATTTCTGCCATAATTTTTATAATGTTATAATGTTTACTACTTACAATTTGCAATTGCCTTACGACTATCTAACATACATACATGATGACACTTTTGAAAATTACTATTACATTACACAAAGATGATAAGATTGAGAGGTATGTCTGTTACCTTGTTTGATGGGAGTAAACTTGAAGTCAGGCAGGTATTTCCTCAGCTTCTCATTGCTGCAGGTTTTCCTGAACTGTCCGTCAGACTTCGTGGTGTCATACTATAGAAATCATGAGTTAAGTTTCCGTAACAACAAGAACCAGAAATCAAGAAGTCTTCACTCTCATAGTACAGATGTAGATGCCATTGGGTATATGCAAGCCTCTTTGTATTAGTTGGTTAAGCTTGATATCATCTACTAATATGTATCTAAGAATTTTTTTTTAATTATTACCTTGAAATTTGAGAAAATTCATTTAGATTTCACAGACATCGAGTGTAATACAATATACAATAAAAATAAATAAAATTGGTAGTATTGTAGAGCAGGAATTTAGTTTCAGACCAACATTTAGCGTGTGAATTGGAAAAATGACCTAACTACTGAGGTAACAATGTACAAAGTTTAGTTGCTATAAGTTGCATGTGCTCTATACGAACGAAAGAACACCTATTTGAAAGTTGTAGTTGCTGTGCCATTTGTACTTCTGCTCATTTACAAAATTCGAGATGATGCTCGTATAACTATTGTGTGCTGTGAATTACACCAAAAGGATACGGCGACTTCTCCCTGGAAGTCCATTGCCTCCACCACGAGTTCTACAGCCTCTTTGATGGAAATCTCGTCTTCCTCTCCGACTGGAACGAAACGAATCATAATGATGAGTCCCTTGTGTAAACCATTCAGCAAAATTTGTAAGAAGTTCATTTTTTCTAGAAAATACTTTTTCGCTCATAATCAGTGGTTTGTTTGGCTTAAGAAGAAAATGATGGTTTACTAACTTTTACTAAACATCATCATCATGTTAACGAAACTAAGGACCAATCATCCATGAACAACTACCAATCAGAATCATCAAGGTACATTTTCTGTCAATAAGAATCACTGTCTTGAACCTTCTGCCAATCAGAACCACTGTCTTAAACCTTCTGCCAATCAGAACTATTAAAAGCTAAATTATTTATGTACCTGCAAGTATGATTGGCTCAGTCTCTTCATACTCCTTCACTGCCCACACCATCAACCGCCCCAAATCCTGTGGATAGGACGAATGTGTTATTTATGATTCATAAATACATAATGTCCATACAAATCACAATGCTTACTAAAGTTGTATCACGAATATGAATACAAAATTCATATACTTACGTGAGAGTACATAAACTGCCTCCTCGCTGATCCCGATCCCCAAACTGGCAAAGATTCTCCATTTTCTAAAAAAAAGATGCCAAGAAAGATTATAATTTATATACATAACATGTGTATGAGTATCAATGGGCCCTAACTACACATAGCTGTATATCATGTCCATCTAAATGATATACCTGGAGCAAAATTTCCAGCAAATAAATTAATTGCACAACTATGTACGGGATATACAAAGTATGCCATTTACTAGTACATAGCTACACTCTCATAAGGCTAACCATACTAATTTAAGAGTAGCGCTGGCTAGTATGGGCTAGGTATGAACTTCTACAATCACTGGAGGAATTTCTAGCTCTTATACAGTCTTCAAAATATATCCCTATGTATACCATATATACATGTTGTCATATATACATGTACATATACTTACTCTTGGCCAGATAAGCCTTGTGTATAAGGGCAGGCATGACGTTTCCATCCTTAAGACTGAAGTTGTCGTACGGACCGAAGAGGTTGATGGGCACTACAGACGTGAACTTGCACCCGTACTGCTTGTTGTATGCACTGTTTGGGCAGAAAATAAGATACACTAACGCTTTAAAACATATGTCTCAGATAGAACTTTACCAACGATACTGAATGTAATATAGTCTTCATCATGATCAGCTCTTATCATTCAATTATTGCTTCGTGTACAAACCTTTTTGTCCGATTTCAAACAGTTTTTTTGCAACATTTTAACACATTAGTCTTATCGGTCCTTGGAAAAATTTGGTCGCTGAAAAATTTGGTTCTTCATTTAATTACTATGTAAATTCGTGCTTTGCTTGTCTTATGTATGTATTATCTTATGTATGGGTGGCGGCATGAATATAAATCTAAAACTTGAGTGTGCCGTCCCCATGTTTTGCAAATAAATGTTGCAATGAAAAAAAGAATACAGTCTTCATAGCGGGCCTTTTATGTGTTGTTTCTGAATGCATGTTTTAAGTTACTAAGGAATCTTCATACTTCTTTCTTCTCTTGAATATCATGCCTATTGTAGTTTTTTTTTGCAGACCACTACACTACAAGACAATGATACAAGCATGTAATGAACACACCCAGCAGACTACTTACATATTCTGCACATCCACCATCCGTTTGGCCCAGGCGTAGCCAGAAACAGAATCATGAGGTGGGCCGTCATGCACCTAGAATATAATAAAATATATAGAAACATAATAAAAATATAATTTCGGCAGATTCGACCCCGAACTCATGCTAGCTATGTTCTTATTCATAAAACAAGTTTTGGATATCCTCAACAGTTGAAAAAAAGCTAAGCACTCTTAAAATGGTCATGTCCACCTAACATTTAAGCCATGAATATGTTAACCTGAAAACCAAACTGTTACCAGGGAACACACAGGCCATGCCCTCGGCACCAGGGCCTACATATCACCGAGGAAATTTGGTCTCCACCCCCTTGATAAAGTTAACGGATTCAGGCAGGCAAAGGTGGGTTTACATGTAAGTTATTGGTTGTCCAGACAGACATAAGCGTAGAAGGATCGGGAAACCTTGCCTACAACCCCGAGAGAGACTGGTAACCATGTTCTAGATTATGTTCAGGATAGAAGCTGACAATGGCCGAGAAACCCTAGCTTACGAATGGTCTATGACTGCTAACCATGTTCTGTATAATATTCAAGATAGAAGCTTATTACGATAACCGACCAACCGTGCCTACAACCCTGAGACAGACTGGTAACCATGTCCAGGATAATGTTCAGGATAGAAGCTTACAATAGCCGGGCAACCCTGCCTGCAAATGGTCTATGACTGTTAATCATGTTCTGGATAATGTAGACCTACATTTGTTTCGTCCACTGGGTACTGGATCTCACAAGGGAAGATGGCGCTGGTGAGAGCAGT
Source organism: Branchiostoma belcheri (assembly GCF_001625305.1). NCBI lineage: Eukaryota > Metazoa > Chordata > Leptocardii > Amphioxiformes > Branchiostomatidae > Branchiostoma > Branchiostoma belcheri. Next base: position 6,198,785 of record NW_017803490.1, on the reverse strand, counting down.
CATACACTTCTTCACGCCCATGGCGTGTGAGTTGTACAGCACATTGTCATTGATGAGGAGGTTGTTCCTCTGAAAAGAAAAAAAAAACAAAGAAATTCAATCACCTTATTTGACATATACAAGACGTGAAACAATACACCTATCCTCGATGAAGGTTAGACATCCAGGTATACATGTAAATCTGCAGCTTATAAACCTGCAATTCCCCTCTGGTCTCTCAGTCATTGACGAAAGCTAGTGGATACTAGCTGAAACGTCTGACGTTTTCAAAATCATATACAGTTGCTTGAGTAACTGCTTTTTGGCGTAATACACCTATCCTCATAAGTTGGCAAAACAGACTAGTCACACTTTACACTACGTTTATTCACGAGTCTTAATCTACAATCTTATATTAGTTATACTGTTTATTGTCAACGTTGCCATCTAAGAAGATAAAATACACACTTGAAGAGGTACTGGTCTAAACATGCATCATACATGCATTTCACAAAATTTTTCTTAACAAAATACCATACATCTGACATGACGCTTTGAAAATTCAACCCGGGCCATTGGTTTAGCTTATTACTGTAATAAATAATTATCGAACTATAGAAACATGATTTAAGTCCCCTAAGCATTCATGTACTTTTTAAATTTTTTTCAGCTCACCAGAAACTCGACGTTATGTTGTGAGATGCGGATCATTCCCCCCATCTCTGCCGCTAGATGGATGACGTGGGTCGGACGGTGCTTCTCGAAAAGGGCCTTGGTGGCCTTCGGGTCTCTGTGTGACCAGGAGATATAGTTGTTTTCCATGAATCAACAGTACATAGAAAAGACTGTACAGTATATTTGAAAGCTCCTTGAAGACATTGAATGAGCCACTAAACATCAAATGCAACTATATGTTGATTTACATCATCAGGGCTACAGGAAGAATAGTATGAATTGGAGCACTAATGAAGATCACAATCATTAAAACAAACGAACAAGACGCACTTTTACTATGAAAATTTCTTTGCCCCTTTATTCTTACACATGTGCATTTTTTAAATCTAATTACACTTTAAGAAAATATCTATGTGTGGCTATGCTCTGCACAGAGTGGAACGGGACCTTGGGTTCTTTGATGATTTTTGGTTCATGGGTAAATAAAATGAAAAAAAGAATGATGAAGTTATGCTTCCTTACCTGAGATCTGCCTCCTTCGACGACACGAAGACCCACTCTTCCCCGTCACATGGGTTCTCTTCCACCGCATGGCGAATAGCCTTTCCGATCAGCCCGGTGCCTCCTGTTACCAGAACCTTCATCTTTTGTCCTGAACATTCGATGCGAAAAAAAGCTTGTCAACCGTATTGGTAAAGAATTTTTTTCAAATATAGATTTCATTTGTGTGTACACTAGTTGGCTAGTAATTGTAAAAGCTGCTTTATTCAGCCTCTAGTCGAGACATACCTGAGATACTGTCTGAACAACTTGTACTACTTCTACGTTTGCGTTTATGGGGTTTGGCTTCTTCTTTGAAGTCAGGGGATAATGAATAGTCCCACGTTCTGCATAATGAGTGGGTTTTGTGATCTTAGTAGAAACATAGCTATTTTGAGGGTCTTATGAATGGCAGGAGGATGGGGAAAGTCGTGGCAACTGCATGAAGTAATCTGTTAATCGGTGGATAACAATTTGGCCAGATTTGGAGGGGGATACTAAGTGATCGAGTTCGATCCCATCGAAAATTTTACGGAACAGTTCAACTAGTCGGCGAGGTCACACAGTGTAAGATTTGTATGCCTGAGGCATAATGATCTACGTGATTAATGACTATACAATTACTGGCGGGCTGGCATGCATGTTTCCCCGGGCATTGCACGCGCTAGCCGCCGCCTGGACTTGTTAGCCTTCTCGGTGGATTTTGCCGAGGTTCAGCTAACAACACCGAATGCCCCCCTCCGTACATACAACTTTGTGAAAATGCTACAAGATATTATAATACGCCAAAAACCAGTTACTGAAGCAACTGGATATGATTTTGGAACATTACGGAACGCAGTTATACGTTACACCAAAACGTAAATTTGGGATAAGTCACCCTTCAACTACTAGTAATCGGCGAGGTCACACAGTGTAAGATTTGCCTGGGGCGTTATACATGTAATCTACGTGATCACCGACTCCACAATTACTTGACATGTCGGGCTAGCTTACGTTTCCCCGGGCATTGCACGCAATAGCCGCCGCCTGGACTTGTCAGCGCTCTCGGTGGATTTTGCCGAGGTTCAGCTACCAACACTGAACGCCCGTCCGTACATACAACTTTGTTAAAAATGCTACAAGATAAAATACGCCCCAAAACCAGTTACTCGAGCAACTGGATATGATTTTGGAAACGGTCAGAAAAAAATCATATCCAGTTGCTTCAGTAACTGATTTTTGGCGTATCTAATATTACAGTGATGTCTAACCTTCATCGACGTTACAAGAGAAATGTTTCGTAAGCTTAAAATGACTGAATTCTTACCTTTCTGTGCGTCGGCAGAGCTAGTGGTGTGCTGAAGCTTTCTGTGGTTCGGTCGTGTTGTCTAAAACTGACTCACTTTTCCGGTTGAGCCACTTGTGAAATTTTGGACACGCCCTAAGGCTACAATTATGGTGATTAGAACATGTCTATACCATCTTCATAGAAAAAAAATCATGTCAGGAAAAAAAAGGTCACACGTCGGGTATTTTTTAAAAGTAAAACGCTTGTTTTGCATTAAGTAAGTAAGTAAGTAGTTGTTTTATATACACTTTATGTCATGTGGATATATTTTGTCATGACTTACCAAGACTATACATGTATACAACAACCAAAGTCTACTCAAGAAAATAAACACTAAAGACATCATGATAAGACAATGATGTGACAAGGAATTTTTGTAAATGTGACTTTTAAGAGAATTTGGCATCAAGAAATGTGAAATGACACAGGAAAAATACAGAAAAGCGAGAATTTTGGTGGAAATGTAGCCTGGGTGCCAGACCGGTAGCACACTGGACAAAATATCTCAGTGAGGCTCACTGAGATACTTTGTGTCCAGTGTGCTATGGGTTCGGCACCCAGACTAGTGGAAATGAGAATAGTAAATTAGGGTGAAACAGACACACTGGACGCTAAAAAGTCTGTCATTTTGTCATCTTTGTCCTTGTCCTATTTTCTCTCTTTATTCACAAGTTTCTCATTCCCATGGTGCATTGCGCCTGGGGGTATAATCTCCCAGGTTGCATCATGAGCGCAGGAATGTATCCTGTTGACGTTAAACAGCTTGTTTTTCTGTGTGTTTTGAGGTGTTGGGGCATTATATGCTCAACATTAATTGACTTACTATGGGTCAAATCTGACAAGAAATAGAGAATAAAATTCTTGTGTTCTTTTTAACATGGAACAATGTGGATTGTAACGTTACAGTTGTAACTGTCAATAGAACTATTGGCTATATTGCTCGAAATAATTCAACAGGTGTTGAAGTATAAAAATATTAAGGGAGCAACCTTCATTGTTTTAGTTTCTGTCATCAACGAATGTAAAAACACCACAGAAACATAGAATTCAGATCTCAAGGCGCTATGCAGCATGGGAATTTTGACCCCCTGCAGGCGCAATGCGTCATGGGAAAGGGAAACAGGTGAATGTCCGATCCACTACCAGGACGTCGGGCAGACAATTTCCCGTGTTGTGACGTAAGGCCTTTAGTTGTTCGCCATCTCTGTCATTTAGGCATCTGTTTTTCTTTACCCCCGACACGACAACATGTCCCGCGTTTTGTCCGGTTTCCTCCGTGTTTTCCCCATTCGAAGGCTGCTCCATCCTCTAGTAATACTCTTTGTTTTAGTTCTGACGATCTTTGTCGGTTATCGAACTTTGGAGACAGGCTACCTAGTTATATCAGACGAAAGGTAGGTGTCTTTCACTGTTGTGTCGCCATGTTGTTTTTAAGCCGTCTTTTTCATGTATTAACGCACTTCTTTCTGTAATAAGGCCTTGGTGATTCGGTTATATGGACGACATCCGCGCGCGCATGAATTTTCGCCCGCTTCCAAAAATGTTTTCGAGTGAAATAATGCTGTCGTCAAATTTCGATAACAGTGTAGTAATAGTTCAGATAGGTGTTTCTCATACTGTAGTTATGTCTCAGACATAACTTCTCTGTAATGATAAGTATTTTATAAGCACTCTTGATGTTTTGTTCACTGTCTATTTCCAGAATCCTAGAAGCAGTGTCGATGATTAAACGATCAGCCGTTGAGACTACTGAAAAGCCGCCGCAGACCGACAAACCTAATATAATTTTCATCCTAGCAGACGACTACGGGTGGAATGATATTGGGTACCACTCTTCTCTTATTCGTACTCCAAACCTGGACAGGTAAAACTGTTTTTTTTTTCATTTTCTCGCCATTTTTGCCTGATTCTCTTTCATCTAATATATCAAATGTGTGTGTGTGACTATTTGTGTGTGACTGTATGTGTGTGTGTATGTGTTTGACTGTGTATGTGACTGTGTTTGCGTGTTACTGTGTGTGTGTGTGTGTGTGTGTGTGTGTGTGTATGTGTGTGTATGTGACTCTGTGTGTCTGTGTATGTGAATGAGTGTGTGTATGTGTGTGTATGTGTGTGACTGCGTATTTCTGGATGTATTTTGTACTTTAGCGAACTTGCTACAAACTTTGCACACAAAAAGAGCCGGGCATAGGTCATTAACTCGTATATCTCCTATATTCAATCACAGACTGGCACAAGATGGCGTCAAGTTGGAGAACTACTACATACAGCCCATCTGTAGTCCATCAAGGGCGCAACTGATGACTGGCAGATACCAGGTCAGATAATCTGTTCAATATTGTGACATTTAGATTGAATCAAATGATGATGTTCCCAGCTTATTTTATACGTACCATCAAGAGCTCAACTGATTATACTGGAAGATACCAGGTCAGAAAATGTGTTCAATGTTAATGTATTGTGACATTTAGATTGAATCAAAGATATCGCCTACAACAGGCAATATTGACCAAAACATACATGATGTTCTAGTAGCGGTACGATACTCGAATAGTTTTTCATACTATATGTATCTCTTGTTGTAAAACGCATTTGTTTGTTTTTACGTGTTCTCAGATTCGTTATGGCATGCAGCACAGTGTCCTTATGAGTGACCGTCCACACGGACTCCCACTGGACGAAGTCACGCTTCCTCAGGTGCTGAAGGAAAGTGGGTACTCCACGCACATTGTTGGCAAGTGGCACCTTGGACACTTCAAGAAAGAATATCTACCAACACGGAGGGGCTTTGACACATTTTTCGGTAAGAACAGCGTGTTTTCACTCACGTGACTATGACGCAATGTCCGCCATATTGAATGGTTAAACCTGAAATTTTCATTGTGTAGTTTGTGTTCCTTTTAACAGAGGCCAACAAAAACTCGACACAGCGGTCTCCTAGCGACTTTTCCTGGTATTGAAACAAACCTGAAGTTTACCTTTTGCAACATAATGTAAAGCTTAGGTGACTATAACATCCTGTCCTAGATGGTTAAACCTGAATTTTACACTGTATAGTTTGGAATACTTCATTTTGCACGTAGGGGGGTAAAGCAAAGGCCAACAAAAACTAGCCCTCGACACAGCGGTCTCCTAGCGACTTTCCCTGGTATTGAAGCAGAACTGAAGTTTATCTTTTGCAACATAATGTAACACTTATGTGACTATGACGTCCTGTCCACCGTTTTGAGTGGTTAAACCTTAAATGTGCATTGTATACTTTGTGATACTTCATTTTGCACGTAGATTGGGGCAAAGCAGAGGCCAACAAAAACTAGCCCCCGACTCAGCGGTCCCCTAGCGACTTTTCCTGGTATTGAAGCAAAACTGAAGTTCATCTTTTGTTCCAGGTTTCCTTGGCGGCGGAGAAGACTACTTCACACACAGGATACCGAACGAGGTAGTGGAGACTCCTGACACGTACCGGGCTTTTGACTTCTGGGACGGGACTTCACCGTGCCTGACTGAAAATGGAACCTACTCTACTCACCTCTTTGCCAGAAAATCCATCGAACTCATTGATCGTCATGACAAAACGAAGGTATGGTTTTCAGCTGGTCAATTGAAGCACACGAATAGCTGGTGAATACACACGGAATATTAGCTTGAAGGTTATCCCATAATGGCTCCTACTAGTTGGGCATCTTCAGACAAAACGATTAACTAAATAAATGAATAAAAATATAGCCTGTGTCTTTGACTATAAAAAGTAGCACTGCATTCTTGGACTATGATCCTATGTTCAAAATCCTCTATCTATTATTGAGTCAAGTGTAGTGAAAGCAGCTTATTCGCATCCAGATGTTATTTATTATACAGATCTTTTTAAGATTAACATGATGACTTTCCTCCTTACACAGCCGATGTTCCTGTACTTGCTGATGGGAAGGGGGGGGGTAAATTATCAAATATGAATGTTTTTCGATGTAAGGCCATGTTGATTTGAATATATGGATGACATCCTCTGGGAACCCCAAAACTGATGCGCGCGTGCGAATAAAAAAAAGTTTTGCAAAAAAAAAGTTGCTTTCACTATGAAATCTGGTCATGGTCATGAAGGTTGAACAAATGGCACAGAATATGTTATGGCGAATAATCTACTCTTCGAATTCATTTCTTTACATTTTTGTCTTTTTTCCTTTGATTTTGGCATTCTACGACATTGGTATCGTTTCTAAAACGTTTTCCTTGCAACTTATGGTATATTTTTGCTCATTTAGCAACT
>NW_017803490.1:6133646-6191977 GCF_001625305.1 Branchiostoma belcheri | reverse complement strand
GAAGCAAAACTGAAGTTTATCTTTTGTTCCAGGTTTCCTTGGGGGAGGAGAAGACTACTTCACACACAGGATACCGAACGAGGTAGTGGAGACTCCTGAGACGTACCGGGCTTTTGATTTCTGGGACGGGACGTCACCGTGCCTGACTGAAAATGGAACCTACTCTACTCACCTCTTTGCCAGAAAATCCATCGAACTCATTGATCGTCATGACAAAACGAAGGTATGGTTTTCAGCTGGTCAATTGAAGCACACGAATAGCTGGTGAATACACACGGAATATTAGCTTGAAGGTTATACATAATGGCTCCTACTAGTTGGGCATCTTCAGAAAAAACGATTAACTAAATAAATGAATAAAAATATAGCCTGTGTCTTTGACTATAAAAAGTAGCACTGCATTCTTGGACTATGATCCTATGTTCAAAATCCTCTATCTATTATTGAGTCAAGTGTAGTGAAAGCAGCTTATTCGCATCCAGATGTTATTTATTATACAGATCTTTTTAAGATTAACATGATGACTTTCCTCCTTACACAGCCGATGTTCCTGTACTTGCTGATGGAAAGGGGGGGGGGGTAAATTATCAAATATGAATGTGTTTCGATGTAACTTAATGGGCAGATAAAGCAGGAACCAAGGATTACAAAAACGTTAATTTTGTTTTGATATGTCATTTCTATGAGACGTTATGAGACTTATATGATTTTCCTCCTATCGCACCCTGTCGCCACAGCCGATGTTCCTGTACCTGCCTTTCCAAGCTGTCCACGCCCCTTTGGAGGCTCCCCAGGAGTTTATCGACAAGTACAAACACATCAGGGCCAGGAACTTGCAGGTGTACGCCGGGCTGACCACGGCCATGGACGAGGCTGTCGGAAACATCACCCGCGCTCTGAAGGACAACGGGATGTGGGAAAATACCGTTCTCATCTTCTCTACTGGTCAGTGTTTTATACTTTTGTTGTTTTTTGTTGTCCAACCTATAAAATGACATGAATACATCTGTAACATTTCCTGAAGTAAAATGGTGGGGACCCTACTACAATTCCTAAGCCACTAGGGGGATTATGACTGATATTATCTCTACGTATTCCCCCGCCTATCCACAAAATATCATTCTTGGTACCAAACAGGTGCATTTATGATACACATCCATCCACCCACTTATCTACTAACATACTAGTGACTATAAAGGTAGCATTTTGAAAGCGAAGGCATAACGTTTACCTTTACTTGGTCTAGCCCAACAAACTAATACAACTTATTCTCATTCAAAGCCGAATACACTCATATGTATGGTGAGCAGGCTCTCCAACTCTTTTCTGCTACATAATGTAACCCAACACCGCAGGGTGTTGCTACAGCACCAGTTGCCATGGTGACAGACGTCTGGTCCAGGTCATTGACTATTTGTTTGGAACGGAAAAAGAAGAAGAAACTCGACCAAAACAAATATGTTTTCCTTCTGCGAAGATAAACATGTACTAAACGATAACCTTCCATGGTAAGACGAGAATATAACTCAAATTTGTTTTTCTTACAAACAGACAATGGTGCGAGTAGAGCCGGCAGCAACTGGCCCCTCCGAGGCTTCAAAAACACCCTGTGGGAGGGGGGTGTACGTGGGGTTGGATTCGTCAACAGCCCGCTGCTGAAGGAAAAGGAGAGAACGTCCGATGCCTTACTGCACATCTCGGACTGGTTCCCGACTATCGTGCGACTAGCGGGCGGTTCAACCTTCGGAGTAAAGCCGCTAGATGGATACGACGTTTGGGATACGATCAGGTATGTTTTAAAGCTTACGGTGGTAGTGGCTGTGTTGGTGATTCATAGTTAGTAGTTATTATTAAGAAATTAACAATCACTTACGAACGTAAACTCGCGAGAGTTACGGTGGACGATATAAACTCCATGGCATGTTTAAACAATTGCTGACGTCACGTATCCGTAAAGTCTCGCGTGAATAAGGTCACGTGTCTTTTACCGTAACTCTCGCGAGTGTACGTTGGTAAGTGATTGGTCATCAATCCTGATGAAGGCGACAGTGGTCGTTAAAAATTTGCTCCCTGTGTACTCTTTGTGTTAGAATAAAGTCTTAACATTGTACTCGCAACTGGAAGAACTTGTCAACCATACACTACTGAATAACGGCCAAAATTAAAGGATATCATTTCCTGTAATAATGTTTTCTCTCTCCGCTTCCCATTTTAATTTCAGTGAAGGCACTCCTTCTCCTAGAAAGGAAATTCTACATAATATCGACCCATTGATCGTGTCCACCAACAGCGAGGCTTCAAAGGTGTTTGGTCACAAAACGTTCAACACTGCCGTGACAGCAGCTATCCGGGTGGGGGAGTGGAAACTATTAACTGGAAATCCAGGTTAGCTTGCCATCATGTGTAACTATGTTTTTTAAACCAAGCACAATACTATACAGCGGGTTCCTGGATTACTGTGTTATGTGTATGTATTGTTTTGGATTCTTGAATTAAAGTAAAAATTGAAAATTAAAAGAAAAGTTATCAAAAGTTAAAAACAATAAATATTGAAATTGAAATATGCATAATGTTTACCTTCGGACATGGTCTGCCCTGTTAATTTTTACTCAAACATATTCACATACATGTACTACTAGCATATGGTGACAGGAGCAGAGCAGACCATGAAGTTTGCAAAATTATGTAACCCAACACCATGGTGACAAACGTCAACAAATCATGTCATTGGCCAGGTCAGAGGTTAGTGTTTGGAGAAGAGGAAATTGAGTAAAAACAATATGTTTTCCTTCGGTAAACATAATTACATACAAAACACTTGATGTTTTAATCCCCACAGGAAACGGCGACTGGCAGCTCCAGTCGTTTGACAAGAAGATCAGAGAGAAGTCGACCGGCGTGCGGGGGAAGCAGCTCTGGCTCTACAACATCCGTGACGACCCACAGGAACGCCGGGAACTGTCCGCCGAGTACCCCGAGGTTGTGAAGAGACTCCTAGGGAGGCTGGCAGCGTATAACGAGACGGCAGTTCCCGTCTACTGGCCGAATATTGACCCGCGGTCAAACCCGGCCCTACATGGAGACCTAGTGGGGCCATGGATGTAACAGTTTAAATCCAAGACCGTTAACAGTTTAAGTAAAATGAGTGTGCCCTAGATGTAACCGGCTCAAAAGTTTAAATCCAAGACCGTTAACAGTTAAGTAAAATGAGTGTGCTCTGGATGTTTTAATGGCTCAAAAGTTTGAAGACATCCAATGCAATTTCAGAGTGGAAAAATTGGATTTTCATATACTTGCCAATTTTCTGGTCCTTCTTTTAAATTAAATGTAGTAAGTTGAATTAATCATATCATATATATAGCATACTGATATCTGTGAGGCAGAACTCAATGTTAAAGTTGCTAACTGAAATTGTTGCTTGTTTGGTATTATAGGCTGGTTCTAGTTATTTATGGGTGGTACGTTCTGCTTCTCAGACTGAATTTACGACTTAGAAAGTTAAATTTTCTACTTGTTTTAGCTATTGATATATTAGAACCGTAGATAGGTGTGACTCTAATTGGTTGTTCATTTAATCTAGCAGTTACAGGAAGTGTTCTACGTTGGAATGTGACTTTTTAAACCTTCTCACTGGCTAAATGGTTACCGTTAAGTGACAAAATTTAGATTTTAATGAATTGAATGTGAATTATTGTGTATAAGACTTAGCATGATTTCAAAGATAAAAACGTATAAATTATAAACTTATCAAAATTTTTTGTGGTTGTTTTGATCCTCCAATGGTAAGTGACAAAGGTATTACCAAAGGAAGTCAAAGATATAAAATGTATACATTACTACAACCAGTCATACAGATAATGCCATAAAGTATTCGTACTGAAGACTTATGTAAACTTTGTCACTTTGATAAATTCTACTTGAACATGTTTCTCCTTTTTTTCAAAATAAAGTTCGTATTGAAAAAATCTGGAACGTTGATGAATTAACTGATGCCATGGAAAGAAAATGTTGCTTTAGGGTATAACATTTCCTGGGTGAGAGAAAGGGAATATAGAGAGAGAAAGGAGAGAGATAGGGAGGGGGAATGGGGGAAGAGAGAGAGGAGAGGGAGAGAGGTGATAGAGAGAAGGGGACAGAGAGAAACGCATCATGCTACACTTGCTTTCCTCATAACCCTTCCTGAACACAAGACATCATGCACCCTCGAAGTGCAAAATGTTCTTAGCAATGCTTACATTCCTTGCGAATGGCATTTGACCCATCGAATGCCCAAACTCGAATTCCACCATGCAAATAAGCAATGCTTCTCTTTGCATTATTAGATTGCCCATATAAGATGCGGCTTCTGAGAAATAAGGGGGCGCTCAACGGGAACAAGAACCAAAATAAGGACTCCTGTAGATTGACATTTGGCCCCAGGATTGCCCCAAACCTGTTCCACTCTGCATTGTTAGACTTTATTAGCGCATGTGGATGACGTAGATGATACCATGGTGACAAGCAATTACGATTCAGATAAGGGGGAGGCCTAGGGGGGCGCCCAACAGGAACAAGACTCAAAATGGGGACTCGTTTTTGTGTAGATTGACATTTGGCCTCAGGATTGCCCCAAACCTGTTCCACCGATACGTCACTCTGCATTGTTAGACTTTATTAGCGCATGTGGATGACGTAGATGATACCATGGTGACAAGCAATTACGATTCAGATAAGGGGGAGGCCTAGGGGGGCGCCCAACAGGAACAAGACTCAAAATGGGGACTCGGTTTGCGTAGATTGACATGTGGCCCCAGGAATGCCCCAAGCCTGTTCCATCGACACAACCACCGATACAATTACGATTCTGATAAGGGGGGAGGGGGGTGCTCAACTGGAACAGGACTCAAAATGGGTTATAGTATGGTCCAATGTTCTCTCATTTTCTGAAGAAGTCCCACGGCACAAAAATAGTTTTATCTCATTATTTAATGATTTATAATGATAGTCTTTACACCTTTGAAACAATACGTTAGAATCATTTTCTTAGATACTGCTTCTACAACAAGGGAACGAGTATGTCATATTTACTATGGTCTATACATAGTTTCTTAAATATACTTTTACTATATTCGCCGCTTACATTTTGTAGTACACAATATCGTAATGTGGGTAGATTAACCTTTAACCTTAGTCAGTGATGCGGTGCGAATACTTGTCCAACAAGTGACAGATGACAGACTACAGAACAACTGAAGTGTATAATTAGGGGCAGGGACTCCCTGTGGCTACATTGGATTAGGTGTGCATGATTGCTCAAGAAAATCTTTTGAAAAAGACATCCATTTTAGATTTACCGATACATCCAACATGGTCTCTATAATCCGTCAAATTCAACATCTACCAAACAACATTAACATTTGAAAACAACTTTTTGGAAGAAACTTTTGTAAAGTTTTTATATCAATGTTTATAAGTCAAACTCACTGACTCGGGTTTAATTTAAAATGAACTTTGACCTACGCAAGTGGATACTTGTTCAACAGGTGGAGCAACAGACAACTACGCATGCGTGTTAGGCGGCCATTTTAGGTCAGGATTTACTTCGATTCTATCGTCTTCTTTAGTCCTCACGCGTTTGTGAAATTTTGGGAAAAAAGTCTTATATCATTGACGCAGAGGCCAGTCTCCAGCATTCGAGTTATCGGTAAGTAACGATATTGATAGTACCAGTACCTAATACCAGCCCAGAAGAGAACAAGAAATAGCCATGCCTTCAACTATCAGAGTTATCAACCAAGGATTGAGGTGTTCAAGAATTCATTCTTTCCTAGAACTATTGCAGAGTGGAACTCACTGTCACCAAGTACAGTAGGGGCATTGTCAATAGATAGCTTTAAACAAAGTCTAGAGCTAGAAGTTCAAGGGTTAGGTGTAAGAAGTCGATCGGTGTAATATAGCCAGCTGCCGCCGCGCCGCGTGCCTGCGAAGCTGGTGTGTTACGCCGAAAGGCGGTTATGCCGGCTATACAGATACAGATAATAACTTAAGTAGTTGCATTACAATTGTACAGTGTACAAAGTATGGCATCTACTAGTACATAACTACGATTTCATAACGCTGACCTACTTAATACTAGTACTTAGTACAAGGGTTTGTGGCTAGTATGGGATGAGCCTTTACACTAAGTGACCTATAAGTTATAACTTTCACATTGGCAGAGATTGTCGCTACTAGACTTACCGCTTGAGGTGCTGGAAAAATACTTTGGCTTCTATGGATGCATGAATTTGTTTTGAAAATGGACTTATTTGAAACTGCTTGCAACAACTATGTTTTTTCATAAGAATGCAGACCTGCCCTTTGGTCTGCATTCTTATGAAAAAAGTGAAGTTAGTAGTATTTCTTAGTTTTACAAATAATTTTGGCGTGAAATATTTCATAATGAATAATGTGCTGATACACCAGCAAATAGTTAGAACAAACATGAAGATATGTGTGTACAATGTAGTTTGGAAAATTCAAAGCAAACTGTGTTTTGAGACGCCAACCTATTTTTTTTACATTTCACAGACGGACATGACGACAGAGTTGTAGTCTGCGCAGCCACAGAGCAACAAAAAGACGTTCTTCTATTCGCACTAGGCAAGGATCGCATTTTGACACCAAACAGTCCGCGAGTCCGGCCATCCAAAATGAGAACATCGCATTTGTTCAAGCGATGCTCGGAGATAGTCGTAATATGCCTGTGCACGGTGCTTGTGTTTTATCTCACAACTACAATGATGGATAACAAGCGGAGCTCCAGGGATGTCAAGGCTGACTGTGACTGTAGCAAAGGCGACATTCCTACCAAGCAAGACACCAACGTCAAACGAGATGCTCCCACCAAACGAGACATCCCGAGAGAGCAAGATATCCTTACAAAACAAGATGCCCCTAAGAAACCAAATGTCCCTAGCATGGATGACAGTCCTAAAGACAAAGGCAATACCTTCAAGGTAAACAAAAAACCAGGCCTTTCTGAACAGACCGACCCAACGTGTGCCCGCGAACCCAGAGATGACCCCAAAGTCAACCCCCTGGCCAAGTTCTACTCCGTCTGGTACGACCCACCTACTGAAGTCAAGAAACGGGACCAGGTGAAGATATTAATCTGGACAGAGCTGTGGGACAAGCAGATGAGAAAGGTACTACCAAAGGGAAGAGGTGCGAAGTGCTCCAGTATGCCGAACTGTATCTTTACCGGATTCCGGGCTGAAATTCACGAAGCTGACGCCGTCCTCTTCGAAGTGAGCAACCTGCAGAAGAGACACAACGCTTCCGTGATGCCGAAGGTGCGCTACCCTCGCCAGCACTGGGTATGGTACCACACGGAGTGCCCGGGGTTTCCATCTATCAACTTCGAGACGTACAAGAGTGTCTTCAATTGGACAATCACGTACAGAGCTGACTCGGATTCCTCTGGTGCCTGGGGCTCGTTGCACAGAACCTACCAGAGACTCGAAGTTGAAGGCGTCGATCCCAAGAAAGACTACGCTGCGGGGAAAAAGAAGCTGGCAGTCTGGTTCATCAGTAAATGCAACACCCAAGCCAACCGTGTGGCCTATGCTACAGAACTGGTCAAACACATGCACGTAGATGTCTTCGGAAGATGCGGGAAGACAGTCTGTGCGAAGTGGAACGTAACCTGCATGCCTGGTATCATCAGGCAGTACAAGTTCTACCTCGCCTTCGAGAACATGAAGTGTAAGGAGTACCTCACCGAGAAGTTCTGGAGAAACGCGCTGGCAAACGACGTCATTCCGGTTGTTCTGGGAGCCAACCGATCCGACTACGAGAGGCTTGCACCGCCTCACTCCTACATTCACGTGGACGACTTCAAATCACCCAAACAACTCGCAAACTACTTGATGATGCTTGACAAAGATAAAGACAAATACAATGCCTACTTTAAGTGGAAGACACAGCCTCCTAAGAACATTCCTTTAGAGGAAGGGGTTTGGTGTAATCTGTGTAGGGAGCTTACTAACAGGTGTCCTAATAAAAGAAAACTTTACACAAATTTGAGAGGGTGGTTTGAAGGGGAGAACCGTTCAATGTGTGACCCAATGGAAGATGTGGAGTATAAAGAGCTTCAGTTTGAAAACAACCGCTTCAAAGTTGCTTCATATGCATAAGCATATTGAATGAATACTTAGTAGTATCATCTACTTCTCTGTTTATCATGCTTATTTTACCTTAAAGGTGCACTTGAAAAGTTATGTCTTTTAATTTAGAAGTTTGAAATGTAATTGTGACAGAAAAATAGCTTTCTTTTTCTGTACTTCAATGGAAGAGAACTAGGATTTAGTCACTTTAGTGACTTAACGTTAATTTTTCCTTGTCTATGGTAGTTGATTTCTGTATATAGGTGAAACGCACAAGTAAAACTAGCTTTTAGATTTTTTTTGCGTATTACTCTTGTATCTCTTTACTAAGATATGTAAACATTGCGACACTTAACGTGTATTTTCATATTTTCATTATTCATGTGGATAGTTTGCCGTATAGTCATCAGGTTCAATAAAAATCCAAAATAATTCAATGTGAATTTGTCTTGATTGTATCATTTTAGTGAAAACAGGTACATATACCTTGTATCTTTCCCTTTTTCTGATGATAATTTGTCACCTTAAAGGCGCGGTCACATTTCCCAACCCGAGGCCCGGCCGGGCAGTCGTATGAAACGAAGATTATGATATAAGACAGCAAAACACAAAAAGAGTTTTAGAAAATTGACCATGGGCACTATTTGTGGATACTCTTAATACAAATTGTTTATTTTTCGTTCACGCAAACAACCCGGCCGGGCTCCGGCTTGAAAATGTGACCGTGCCCTTAGAAAAATCTAGATTCAAGTGGACGTTACCAACGAAATCACAGTACAAGTAAAAAAAAGCTGCCCCCCTCCCCCAGAACATTATCAAACTACAGAGAGTAGCCAGGGACACTGAATCACTGTGTGTCCTTGAGCTATAATTTACAAGTCGCTACCAGTGGTGGAAATGTGTATCTTTTAACCTGTCTCGTATCCATTGACAGTAAAGTATATAAAGTTAAGCTCCACAATTCGTTTGAAACAAAGCATTAATATAAAGGTTTACAGTATACTGCCTGTAGACACTGTTTTCTCTTAGAAATCTTACATCTTGTCTGTAGAGTGACCTTTGTCCTACTTAGCCATAACAATTATGACTTGCTCAACTGGTCGATGGAACAATTGACCTATAATTTTTTTGTATTACATATGATTACATCATCTGTAAGGCTTTTGTCAGTCGCTGGTTGTCTATAATGTAGGTGTCTGTTGGTTGACCTTTGACTCCTGTGGGTTCGCTACTTGTTCAACGGGTCTCTGGAATAGATCTAGTCTGGTATCCAGTCTATCGTGGTTGAGGCAGGCTGTCTTCGGGGCTCAAATAATTTTTCCCCGTCCAACTCAACAGGCCGCCCGGTGGAAGTGTTACGCCTGTGATAGAGTTTGTTATCCCTACTGAACTCCTGTCGTACAAAACCTACCGGGGAACCTAGGGGAGTCGGGCGGGGAAGAGCTCCTGCAGCCCCGAGGAAAACCCGCCCACTTGCGATAGACTGGGCACCAGGCTAAGAATAGACATGTGGGAGGATCGACTTCGATCCCATCGTACTTACACAATCTCAGACTGTCACTAGACAGTCTATGCCACGAAGAATGATCCTTGTTCTTTTTGGACGTGATCTTTGTATCTATAATCATTCCATGACCTGCGATTTATTTAAATATGATACACTATTCAAAATCTTAATTAAAAACCTAAATCAAATGTAGTATCATTTCTCTCTATCTCTCTCCCCTTCTCTCTCTCTATCAAGTATCCCTTCCCCCCTCTCTGTCTCTCCCTCCCTGGTTGTGTCTTTGTGTTACTGCTGTGGGCTCATCTGACCTTGAAAAACCTACAACCTTTAACCTACACAAGTTGTCCGATAATGGTACAGCCACAATGGAAGTCACAGAGTGACAGAAAAACAAATAACCGTATAATTAGGGGGCCGCCATTTTGTTCTCAAGGCTTGACCTTGGTTATATCAAGGAGCTTCTGTGTATTGTTAGGTCGGATTACATGTGCATGATCACTCTCAAAAACTCTGGAATAATCATTACAGTAAACTAAGTTCAGATTCACAGTGTTCATCTGAATCCAAAATACTTTTCCATGATCTAAACATGCACAATGTCTGCCATACAACATATTGCTGTAGATATCCTATTGATAAAGTTTGTTTGTATGATGTTTATAATCTAAGTGCATTGACGTTTGACCTATACGAAAGGCCCTGGCTACTTGTTTAACTAGTCCTCAGTATTTATAACAGGCAACCTTGTATGCATGGCTGAATTGTTTTGGAATGTGAATCGTGAAATCATATGGATAATACCCAGTTGCACGAATAACTGAAAATGCACTTAGAGCAGAACTATTTTTGATGATAAAAAAATGGGCTTCGATTTCTCAGAAGTCGACTGAGACACTTTTAGGTTAAGGGACGGGGAGCAAATTTCCTGTTGTTAGGTCGAATTACATTCACATGATCGGTCATAAAAACTCTGGAGTACTTGTAAAATCAGTTCAGACTTACAGTGTTCCACTGAATCCAACATGCGTTTCATTATCTAAACACGTACAATGTCTTCCATACAACATGTTGCGGTAGATATCTTATTGACGAAGTTTGTATGTATAATGTTTATAGTGCATTGACGTTTGACCTATACGAGCGGCCCTGACCGCTTGTTCAACTAGTCGTCAGTAATTGTAACAGACGACCTTGTATACTTGCCTGAACAATTAGGCAGTCCAAAATTGTAGGCAACGATTGCATCATATTCTACATTCTTTACAATTGAGAATTTGAATTTGGTGATTGGAGAAAACGATTTTGAAGCATATCTGGTATATGGTTATTGTGTGGCGAATAAACATCTTACAATGAAATGCTGTTTTTGATTACAATTTTCAACTTTCCAATGGTCCGATTCGAATAGTACAGCGACAAAATGTAGTGCACAATTTTTGACTTGACGACGACCAAACAGGCCCAAATAGACTGACGTCAAAATTTAAATCATCTGTATAAGGCAATAAGGTGTCAAACTGATCGTTCAAAAAGCTGACCAATTCGACACCGTTTCGAAATGCCCTTAGCAAGCAGCATTGCCCGGTCCGGAAATGCGTCATACGGCATACGTCACTCGTGAGTTATTCGTGTGTTTCGTTCGTCATTGTAAATCTTTCATACGTCACCCATGTATGTCATTTGCCATCTACGTATTACATGTAGTTTATTCGCCATTGATGTTTTAATTGATAACACAGCTTTAGCGCCAAGTATTATATTCAAATCATAAAGTCACTGGTCATACAAATCTACATTGTGTATTTTGTTCACTAGCTCAATGGAACAACATGTAAAAATGGGGCATAACGTGGTTTACAGTTAATTAGATTTTTCTTATTAAAAAAAGACAGAGGATCTGTATGGTATTTGTGTTAATACTGTTTGACGGCAACAGAGCATGACACGAGAAACGATTAAATCGAAGTCGATCTTTGTGACGTATTGACAACGCAACCAAGTTGTTCGACTGGTTGAGCAAGTATTGGGACGCTCCCGTTGGTCAAAGGTCAATCTGTTGTCTGCAAGAAGACACTGACATACATTTAACCAATAGAGGGAGGTGTAACATACCGAACCCGAGGTAGGCGCCACCTCATTGGACGGTTGTCTATTAATTACTGTAATTTAATCAGGGCGTGTTAGGTGCCATCACTGGTTAGTACTACTGTTACGAGAAAAGTGACGCACTCCGAGTGTTTGAGAGCACGACTTCAGTATCTCCAGGTGTCCCGTCAATTCTCAGTTTTGAACCATGGACAGGTGAGTTTCAGTTCAGTTTTTGGGCTACTTTTGCCTTACGTTTACCGTGAAATCATACATGTAGAATATTGTAGTATCTGTTATCAATATTGTTTGGCTTAAAGAAAAGAGCACACGAGTCATAAGTAGAAGTAACTCAAAGCTCAATACCATAGCTATATCAATGCAGAGTTGAGGTGTCCGAAAATAGTCCTTCTTAGAACTATGTTAGTTGAAACTATTGTTACCTATAAGTACAATGGACATACTCATGGACAGTTTAAACATGGCCTAGAGGGTAAGGTGACGCAAATTTAGATCTTGCGAGGCCGGCGTGTTACGCCTAAGGGCAGCCATGTGATTCAAAATGAAGTCCTAAACATGAACAGGATTTTAATGCTCCAAGAATAAGCTTTCATGCGAGAACAGGCCAAAAAGAGTAGTCTTGTTGGAACTGTCTTGTTGAGGTGTTGTCTGAAATCCAAAGCAAAAGGTGTCTTCTCTCTTAAATTTCATATTTCTATCACAATTTAAACTATATCCAAGGAAACCAACTTCAAAGAGGAAGCAAAACATTGAGATTTTATGAAGAAATTGCGGCATACAATGTCCTAAAGTACGCCAAAAAGCAGTTACTCAAGCAACTGGATATGATTTTGAAAACGTCAGACGTTTCAGCTAGTATCCACTAGCTTTCGTCAGTGACATGTCGTAAAGTATTCCTACATGTATGCTAAAATGTTGTGTATTTTTTATGTCTTTAGCTACATCACTCCTGAGAACGGCCAGCATGTGTTGGTGACCGGTGGTGCCGGGTATGTCGGCTCAACCCTGGTCCCCATACTTCTACAAGAGGGTTACTTCGTCACCGTGTACGACATCTTCAACTTCGGGGTGTTCCCGCTGCTACCCGTGGCCGGACACCCCAGGCTCCGGCTCATGGAGGGCAGCATCACGGACGAAGTCAAGCTGGCGGAGGCAATGTCTGATGTGGACTCTATCGTCCATCTTGCCGCCATCGTGGGGTTCCCCGCCTGCGCGGCTAAGCCGGACCTCGCCGTCAAAATCAACAAGGTAAGCTAGCTAGCAAATGCTGTTGTTGTTGAACGTAGATGGACATAGATAACAGTTATAGAAAAGTCGGTATTTGAGTGTTAAAAAATGTGAATTCGAGGGGATTCATTCCTCAGCTAACCGACATCTTGCACACGCAGTCGTCCCTCAGTAAGACACCTGGAACCGCATAGTTCCCGATTAGAACTTTCATTCAACCTGCCACACTGTTGAGTGTTGATAAAGGTAGATATAATTAAACGATAACAGTAAGATAAAGAGGTTTTTAAGGAAGTTTGACAAACATATTACGCCAAAAAAAAAAACTACTCAAGCAACTGGAAATGGTTTACTTCCCTTACTTCCCTATTGTGGATATGTGTAACCTTCGC
Source organism: Branchiostoma belcheri (assembly GCF_001625305.1). Lineage (NCBI taxonomy): Eukaryota > Metazoa > Chordata > Leptocardii > Amphioxiformes > Branchiostomatidae > Branchiostoma > Branchiostoma belcheri. Next base: position 6,178,619 of record NW_017803490.1, on the reverse strand, counting down.
ATTTTTTGTCTGCAAATATTTACAGCATACGTCAACAATGTGAATCTAAATTGACTGAAAATGGTGTTTTGAGGTTGAGAAGGAAGTTACTGCCATTTGAGAGAAGAAGAAGCTAACTTTAGCGTGTCTGTAAATTCTAACATGTGCCAGACAACAACCTGCAACCATTTAAAAATAGCAATTATATGAAATTAAAAGTCGAGAAGGAAGAAGACAACGCGAATCTGCAGTTGCGTGTCTGTGAACAATTGAAACATATCAGACAACCACGTAAAGATTTTGTGACTTGTGAAAACCTTTGAAGGCCTTTTGCCTCAGGACACGCCCGATCTTTGACAGTAATTACAGCATACGTATTGTGTCTTACTTTAGGAGGGCACAGAGAATATTGTCCGCCTGCTGAAGCCTCACCAGCGCATTGTGTACTCGTCCACCGGGTCCTGCTACGGGGCGGTGGAGGGGATCTGCACGGAGGAGACCCCGATCAGCCCGCTGACCCTCTACGGGGAAACCAAGGCCGCCGGAGAGAAGGCCGTCATGGGGGCGGGAGGCGTGGCGCTCCGCCTGGCGACAGTCTTCGGAGTCTCTCCCAGGCTACGTCTCGACCTCCTGGTCAACGACCTGACCTACAAGGCGCTGAGCGGCCACCACTTCGCCCTGTACCAAGCCTCCTTCCGCCGCACGTTCCTCCACATCAGGGACGCGGCAATGGCCTTCGCCTTCGTTCTTAGGAACTATGAGAAGATGTCAGGGCAGGCGTATAACGTAGGGTCCGAAACCATGAACCTGACTAAGGCTGATCTAGCTAAAAAGATCCAAGAGTTCATCCCCAAATGTGTGATCACTTTGTCAGATGAGGGAGAGGATAAGGATAAGCGTGATTACGAGGTGTCCTACGCTAAGCTCCGTAAGCTAGGGTACAACACAACCCTTACTGTAGATGATGGTATCCGTGAGTTGGTCAAAGTCATGCCTTTTCTCTCAGAGAGGGAACTCCGTACATGCAGCAATGTTTAAAAGCATCTAATGCGACTTCAGGGCAAGAAAACTGGCAATATCCTGAATAAGGCAAATCTTTGTGACATTGACACATACTAGTACTGCTTCACATTAGCACATTTGAGTCAGTATTTCATACTTTGGGCTTTTAAAACTGCAGAAACAAGCCCCAAGATGAGTTCTTTATTTTCTGGGTGGTACCCTAAAATCAGCCCAGGGCCCTTCCGGTAATAATTTTTCGTCAGATTTTTAAAAGTTTTTGCTCCATGTAATGAGGTTCAATATACATTGGGACAGTGTGGAGCCATGTAGACAATCGGTAAATTGGCTTACTTTTTCTAGATTATATTTGTGAAATGAGGCAAAGGCATATACATTTTTTTTAATTCAGTACATATGATCAAGAGTTAAAATTGCATGTATCATATTGGTATCATTTCAAATGGATACAGCAGTATCATTAGATATTTGACAATGTTTACAAAATTCTACCTAGTAGACATTTTTTAACTTTGGTAAACAATTCATCGTGTTGGGTAATAGATTACGTCTACGGGAATGTATTTGTGTACCATAGAAATCAAAATAAAACGCAAAGAGATCAAATTTTCTGCACTTGTCTGTGATATCATTGTTTGTGGATTAAAGGTGTGGCCAATGACGTATATTGCACTCTAGTTTTGTCCATACCAGCACTGGCGTCCAACCAGAGAACGTGTAACACATGATTATTGCCCACCAATGATTGCCTTGGGAGGTGTGGGGAATAATTATAACAAGTAGTCAGGGCCTCGATTACTCATAATTCGACGGAGTCACTTTTAGGTTAAGGGACAGTCAGCAAATTGTCTGTTGTTAGGCCGAATTACATGCACATTATCGCTCACAAAAACTCTGGAGTACTAGTAAAATCAGCTTAGATTTACAGTGTTCACAGAGTTGCAACTTTCAGCGGCGAGTAAGGCCACACTGATTTAATATTATGGATGACATCCGCGCGCGCATTGATTTTCATCTGTTCTAAAAATCACCTCCTCCGAGGCTCTGGCCTGAATGCCATCCTCAGTAGTCCATGGTAGCGGGGGCCGGCGCTAACTGTGGTGGATTGCACCTAGGCTGCCGAAGCTCCACGGAACTCAAGAACTCAGTTAAGTGCTAACTCATAAATGTCGCAAAAGGCCAGCTAGTGTCGTAAAGGTGGCCATGTACTACCGGAAATTCACAATACCAGCTTTTTATTCCTGTGGTTTAGCAGCATTTTTTTGACTGGATTTAAATTTGTATTTATTGTCCCGCGACCACAACAGGTCTTCAGAGAATGTCATCCATAAAATTAAGTCAGAGTGGCGTAATTATCAACGAAAATACTAGTATACATGTATAGCATTGTATGTTTGGCAAGCTGGCAACGTAGGGTCATCAATAATGAATACTAGTAGAAGGCCGTCAATGCACGCAGAGAAGCTCTTCTTAAATACATCAGGGAAATACGCAGTCACGACCGCTAGGCAACCTTTGTAGAGTTTTCTTATTTGTTGAAGGTTTGCACGCAATACACGTGCTAGCCTGGAACTCAGGCTATTGTCAGGGCTCGCACATACCAGCTCCTCGGCACCAGGCCCACCATACCCCCGATAGCATTTTGTCTTAGCCCCCCCGGAAGGCTATATACTTTAGTCTAATTCAGACAGGCAAAATCACCGGGGTGGTCTTAGTTGGCCAGGCGGGGATAGAAACTTACAGTGCCGAGAAAAAAGTCTGCAGGCCCTGGGAGGGACTGGTAACTAGACTGATAGCGCACAGGGAAAACCTACATTACAGTAGAACCCAACTCAACACAAGCGAGGGACCATCTTGTTGAATCAACACACTACAAGGAAGGACACCAGATTTTACTATAAAATAGAACAGGTAAGCGATTGCGTTGTTTTTATCATTCCAGAAAAATCTATTTGACTACTGGGAGTGTTTACATTGTCTAGAACTTATAGAGGACGAATCTCAAATTTTTAATTGTATGACCCAAATACATGTATAGATATGCGTAATTCACTATATACAAGCTTATCATCTTGTAAAGTAGGATTCTTCTCAATGGCCTAAAATAGCAATAATTCAAAATCAATGCATATGGACATGTGAGAAACTATGTATTGTAGATCGAGGACAATATTTTTTATTATTAAGGGTAGTTGTTTTAATGACCCTAGCCGTTTGTTATGATAAACAATTCAGTTTATGGGTTCAACGTATTGTTTCCTTGGTAAACAAACCTAATTACAAATGCTGTATGAAGGACATCGGTTTATTGTTTCAAACATGAAAATACGTCATCACTATACGTTTCCTCTCCATTGTTTTCTTTCCCTGTTGCGCCTGCGCGAAACCAACGCTTAACCGAACATCCAACGGAAACCGTGAAAAATCTGTTTTTCGCGCAGGCGCAGTTTGTTCTGCCAATGAGCTCGTCATTTACCAGTTTCGCATTCCCATGAACCATTGCGCCTAAGGGTAAAAATTCCCGGGTTGCATAGCGCCTTGTGATCTAAATTATCTGTTTCTCTGGTGTTTTTACATTCGTTGATGCAGAAACTAGAACAATTTAATATCAATATTTTTATACATCTTTTGAATTATTTTGAGCAATATAGTCAAGTCATAGTTGTATCTCCTTTCTATCGACAGACAGTATAGTGTTACCACTGTAAATGCGTTGCGTTATTCCCATGTCGCAATGCGTCATGGGAATGGAAAACTGGTGAATAATGACTATGTTTCATCTCCATTGTTCCCCCTCCCGTGCTGTCACCGTGAACACCGTTGCCAAACACACACCCGTCCCTGTTCTCACAACACTGACAATAACGGTATACCGCCTTGACATTTCAATGCCTGATGGGAAACGAAGTTCCCTTAGAAACATACCAACAGACGAGATGACCGTATAAAAACCGGGAGCGCCTATTCTACCCAGACACAAAGCGGCGAACGTGAGACTTAGGCACAATATTGACTAGTGTGTACGTTTTTTACCGCAGGATTTTCGACTGACTTGAAACATCCGGATAAAAACTACCCAACGGAAAGACCGGCACACCCTGATTCGTTGACTGGAGGATTTTAAAGCCGTGTGTAGAGATGGGAGTGTACAGTTATACGTGCTGCAACTTTGAATACATCTGCAGTGTCATCGGAGCCTTGCACCTTCTGGAGCTGGTGAGCATATATTTTGTTTTGTCTTAAATTTCCAACACGTTAACAGTTACTTTGTGTCAAACTGCTGTTTTGGTTTTGAAAAATAATAATGAGTTTGTCATTTTTGTATCAGATTTGAAAATCTAACTAAAGGATATAGATACATAGAATCAAAGAGCTACAGATCTATCGTTTTCTCTCCCCTTTTAAGAAACATTTTACACGTTTTTGAGAAACATTTTATGCTGAGGGCAGCTCATCGCTTGTACAAAGTAATGTTTGTATCTCCGGTATATCAAAGACCGTTTATCAAAGTGAAATTCACTAAAAAAGAAACATTATTTTAAGAAAAAAAAACACAACTAAGAAATCATCGTCCGCCTATGTGCTTATGGAACATCTGTTTCTGCAGTGTTTGTAAAAATTAGCTACGATTATCTATCGTCAATTATTGAAATTGGAGCGGAAATCACACTTTCTGTCGTTTGGTAACACCTGTTCGTATTGTTAGTCCGATATTTGTTAGCGACGACGTTTGTAGACGTAGATACCATATCTATTTGCTAGTCTCTCATTTAGACTTCTTGGGTCATCATCGAGTGCAAGCAGCCCCGTTACAAAACGGATGGCACTCAGACTATGAGATACATTAAAACATAGTAGAATACTAGTAATTAGCAAGATGAGTTTTTAAATTAGCAGGTCATAGAGTTACATTTTTACAAAGTCATAGGCCAAAAGTATAGTTTCAAGTCCCCACCTAGTACAGAAAACACTTATACGACTCGTGTTAGGAAATAAAAAAAGTTAAAGGTAGTCCCATAGCCATTTTTAGGCCGTGGGTTTATGATTAACCGTATCTACTGTGTCAGGATATACATTCGAATAAATACCTTTATAATCGTCTATTCAAACACAAAACATGCCTCTTCCGATCTATAAGACTTTGAATAATTTATTAGTGTTTTTGGCGTTGGGTTCTGTTGTAGGTGTTGCTACCGTAACAAACTCTCTTCAGCATTGTTGTGAGATAATCGTATATGTCAATGTCTTCCTTTGTATACATTTCCTTTCTGTCAAGTTTCTTGTTGAACAATACACAGACACACGCAAGCTGTCCAGTTGAGAAGGTTACTGTTATTGTATGATGGATAATAGATCTATATTAATTAATTACAAAGAACAGGGATGAGATTTTTTATCATGTAGGTACATTCGTTAGTGCGTGTCAAAGTTTCATGTGTGCCCTTGATATCCAAGACAACAACTCGTCTCCTAGTTTCTTACGTCAGCTTTTACAAAACAAAACAGCTCTGAACACGTCTATCACAATCAGGGACTAAACTGAAAAACTTTTGTGAGATATGATATTTTGAAATAATACAACCAGGGCCACGACATATTAGCGCAGGTCATTTGCGGGTATCCATATTTTGTGCTAAGATCTCATTTGTAAACGGGAAATATAAAACCCTCAAGAACTGTGACGTGAGTATGTAGTTGGAAGTCAGTAGCGGCCCCCGTCTTTGTTTAATCAAGGAAGGTGTCATCAACATAGATGGAGGGATAAAAGGTGGTTGGAAGTCTCTGTTGAACCAAATCTAATCAAAATCTTTAAAGGGAACTATTACCAACACAGTAAAATCTAATCAAAATATTACCAACACAGATGAATGGGTTAAGGGTGGTTGGAAGTCGGTATCGGCCCTCGTCTCTTTATCAGCTCTGGTCGAATCTCCTGCTAACATTGTTCCCTTGTTTTCCTTTCAGTTTTTCGGGTTTGTGGTGTGGGTACTGCTAGTTGTTATAAAAAATGTTACCAACACAGATGAGTGGGTCAAGGGTGGTTGGAAGTCGGTATCGGCCCCCGTTTCTGCTCATGAATATTTATCAACGCTGTTTGAATCTCCTGCTAACATTGTTCTCTTGTTTTCCTTTCAGTTTTTCGGGTTTGTGGTGTGGGTACTGCTGGTTGTGTACGCCTATTTTGACCTGTCTCTGATCTCTGTGCTGGGAGATGCCCAACACTGGGTGGTGCTCGTCGCCGTGACGTGCTGGCTGGTTACCCTCATCTTTATCATCACCCACGCGACCGGACTGTGCAGGAAGTGCGGATACAACTGGAACCTGGTGGTGAGTACTGGTTTTTACGTTCGCTAAGGTTATATATAGCCGATAAGACAGGATACAAAAACGGCAGGTAACACCGCAAAATCAAGAAAGGCCACAAGGGGTCCTAAACTTTGATTTTTTTTGGTAGTTCAAGACCAAATCACAAACATTGGCAAGATACCTCTGACCCAGAAATCGGTGGTACCACTGCAATACCAAGAAAAGCCACTAGGGGTACTAGAATTTTATAATCTTTAGGTTAGTTCAAGACCAAACCACGCACAAAATTTCATAACAATCTATCCACAACTTTCAACCATAAACGGTACTGAAAACGTTTTTTTCTTCTCCACTTGCAGGATTTTATCTACTCCCTGATCGCCTTCATACTGTACTTTGTGGCGGCCATTGTCCAGACGTGGTCCGTTGCCGACCAGTATGCACCCATCTCCGGTTACCATGACTACTGGAGCGACTGGTACATCACCTACTCCATCGCCTGTGTAAGTTCAAATTTTCAAAAAATAACGGTCATAACGGTGTCTATATTCAAACTTTGTGGACACGGTTACAAAAACTATTGAAGGGAATGGATTTCAGTACCAACAACTGATAGCAGTAATTTCAAAGTGCGATTCAGCACCAAGGACAGGACTATCTAATACCCACTAGGTGGCGGGGCTAATCAAACTCCTGCCGCAAAAAACCTTCCGGGGGACCCTAGCTGAGGCGGGCGGGGAAGAGCTTCTGCAGCCCCGAAGAGAACCCGCCCCAACCGCGATACACTGGTCACCAGGTTAAATCCGTCACCACGTACACAGCTCTAGGGGGACTAAACAATGACAACTACGTGTTCCTTCGGCGCTATGCAATAAATTATTCAGCCGTAAAATGCTTCCCTCGACAAATCACTGTAACAAATTATTCATGAGGCAATTGTTGGGTCACAAAGAGATGGTTTACCCCATAGAAATCACAGTCCTGATATTTACATTGGGACTCTAACATTTCTCATCATTTAGGATACTGATACTCTGATAATTCTGTCAATAGTGTTTAAGGAATGATTTATTTTGTTGAAAAATACATTTTCTTTGATATATGCAACATAAAACTTGAATATCTTCGCTTGAATGCAAATTGTTCAACGCTGCTTATTCACTGAACAGATTTTACAGTTTTCCGGTAACCATGGATATTAAGGGCAGTAAATTCGTATTTTCAAAGTTAATTTTCTAGTCATTTTTATATGCACTAAGTTTAATCAACACTATCCCATAGTATACTGCTATCTTTGAGGCAAAAATACGATGTCGCCAATGGAAAACGGTTGCTTGTTTCCTATATTATACGTTGGTTCTAGCTATTTACTGGTGGTGCCAAAAAATAGACTCCTGACGAAGGTTGTTTGTTCTGGGGCTACTGAAAACGCTGAAAGTATGACATGATGACGAAAATGGGGTAAGAAATAGCGGTGTCAATATCAGAAATATTTCCTCATCCGGAATATATTTTGTTTTACATTGGACGTCTTTAAATATTTATGTTTTTTCTCCTTCTGTACTTAGGTCTTCTCGTGGCTGTTTTTTTCTGATACATGCATTTAAAATAAAACTCAAAACTCAAAGGAGTGGTCATCCAAGCACAACTCTTAAGAAACTCACTGAATCTGAAACCGATCTGCAAGGATCGGAACTTCTGTCTGCAATGACTGACAGACTGTACTGGAGATAACGCTTCATTAGCTGCATCTCATAGAGGAAAAATGAAGAAGAAGAAGTATTTCAAATAAGTTCTCTAGATCTGACCAATATTTTTCCATTATTTCTTCTTCTGCATTTAGGCCTTCTCGTGGCTGGTGGCGCTGCTGTACATCATCAACGCGTTCGTGAGCTACGTGTACTTCCGCAGCCGCACGGTGGTGTGCTCCATCCACAACCAGGGGCCGCGCAGGAACGACACGCCCATCAAGGCACTCAGCCACAAGCGCAACAACGAGGACGAGCCACCACGCAAGGTGAGGGGAAACTCAATTAAAGCGATATTATGTAAGATTTTCACTATTTTAAGCAGCGTTGTTTTACACATTTCCTTGCACTATAAGCCTACTTAGGTTACTAATGACATTTGGGGAGTAAAATAATCAACGTGTTGAAAACTTCCGAAGATACCCGAACAAAAACCGCTGTTTGTTTACATTCTTTTTAGGAGCCTCCTAAAAATACTGCAGGCCTGTCTCCCTTTATCCAAGGAAGTTTTGGTGGAGACTAAAACCTCCATACTTTGTTACTCTTCTATCTTCATTCACTCTTTCCCTATTATTGTAGAAAGGCCCCCCGTTTCTAATAGATACTGTTAAAAACTTAAGTTGGATCTAAAATAAATTACAGTGTTCACCGTGTTGTTCGACTTACTTGAAACAAGTCTAAATCTAAACTACATCATTTGTCCACTTCAGGACAACTACTACAACAACCCCCAGGAGCCCAACAACTCCGGCTACTACTACGGCAAGCCGACCGAGACGCCCCGTAACTATGACAACCGTGACACCCCTCGTACCCAGGACCCTCCCCGCCCGACCAGCCAGGACCCGCGGCCCCCAAGCCAGGGGTACTTCAACAATCAACCCAACTACGACCCTCCCAAACCGCTGGAGAAACTGCAGCGCCAGGCTTCCCGAGACAGTCTGGAGACCGTCATGTTCTCAGACAACCCTTAGATTAGTTCTGGCGTCCTGAAAATGCAAATCCAAAACGTACCTGAGGCACATTTTAGAATATTCTAAAATATTCCAAAACGTCCCTGAAGCATATTTTGAATGTACCTGAAACACGTTTTCGCATATTCCAAAACATACCTGACCGTCATGTTCTCAGACAACCCTTAGATTAGTTCTGGCGCGTCCTGAAAATGCAAATCCAAAACGTACCTGAAGCACATTTTAGACTATTGCAAAACGTACCTGAAGCATATTTTTTAAACTAGCTGAAACACATTTTCGAATATTCCAAAACGTACCTGACCGTCATGTTCTCAGACAACCCTTAGATTAGTTCTCATCTGGCGTTCTGAAGATGTGTCGCATTCCAAAACGTACCTTTTCGAATATTCCCATCCAAGACGCACCTAAAGCATATTTTCGAATGTTCCAAAACGTACGTACCTTAAGCATATTTTCGAATCTTAGATTAGCTGTGGCGTTCTGAAAATAGGCCGCATTCCAAAATGTAACTGAAGCACATTTTCGAATATTCCAAAACGTACCTGAAGCACATTTTCGAATATTCCAAAAACGTACCTGAAGCATATTTTCGCATATTCCAAAACGTACCTGAAACATGTTTTCAAATATTCCAAAACGTACCTGAAGCATGTTTTCGAATATTCCAAAACGTACCTAAAGCATTTATTCAAATTTTCCAAAACATATACTAGAAGCGTCTGTTTGCATTTTCCGTATACGTACTTAAAGCATACTCGAATATTCCAAAATGTACCTGAAGCATAGTTCGAATATTCCAAAACGTATCCGTAAGACATTTTGAATATTCCAAAATGCACTACCTGAAGCACATTTTCGAATATCCCAGAATGTACCTGATGCACATTTCGAAATATTCCAAAATGTAGCGCTGGTGTGGTACACAATGTCAATATCAATGTCAATTCCCAACATTAGTTGAAGCATATCCGGTTTAATTTCTTCTACATTTCTGTTTGATATGTTTCATATTCATAACAACACATCAACTGTATCCTTGACATCATCTAAGGTTATTTATAAAACCGGTGAAAGAAAAGAAGACGAATACCATATATGCACCTTGTAAATAAACTAGTACAGTATAAACCACTACACTATCTGTATATGTCACGGGGGCCTTAAAAGTTAATCTCAAGTCGATATAGTGACCCTATGTCTACTGTATGTCTTGTTTACACAACTAAACGTCTAAAGCTAACTGTAGACATCACCCGACCAGGAGTGTTTGTATTGTACCATTATAATATAGAAAGTATTTTTGCAAAATGTGTCTCTATAATCTAAGGTATGTTATGGTGGTTTATGAATAGTATGGGCTAGTAAGAAACTATCTATTAATTTAAACAAGTTTATATCTCTCACGTGTGCTGATATTACATGTAGTCAGTTTGTTCAAGTTAAGGGAGTATGTATTGTACAGGAATCATGCACCACGAATGATGCCACACTTCTGTAGTTAAGTGTTTATAGAGGGAGGTTGTGATGTTAGCACAGTTCTAATGTAAAAATGAAACTATGTCCTTTCTTTAGAAATCATAGCCTGGTTACCAAACCTATTATAGCTCCCGAGTCCTACATCCTCTCCGCAAATAGGTCTGGACCTGGTTGATTCCCAACTATTTGCGGAGAGGATGTAGGACTTGGGAGCTATAATAGGTTTAGTAACCAGGCTATAGAAATCAGCCTACCTGATCTGATGATTTTTGTGGTATGACTGTTAAAAGTAGGCTAGCATAGAGAATAATTTTGGAGAAATCCAATGCCTTAGTTCTATAGCTGTTGCAGATTCTAAGACTGTACAAAGTATAGGCTAAAATTCTTATAAACATATGTACACAGTACTGTACACCAAAATATTGGTATGGAGCATAGTGTCAAACTGCTGAGTGTACCTGAGTGGTGTGTTCTAAACCATTAACATTCATGTATGTAGGAAACTAAGTACTCTGTATATAAACATGTCATTTTGCACCCTCGTCACTCATCTACAGGTTCTCACAGAGCTAATAAACTGTATCATTGGTGATGTTTTCACTTTAAACTTCCCTGTCATCATTTTCTATGTGCAAGGGCAATGGTAAAATCTCTACTATTGGGGTGAAATATAAGATAAAGAAGATTTATATTTGGCTAAGATATATACTCGGCTATGTGTTTGGCTCAGACCCAAGAGGTTCCAGGTTCGAATCCTGCATGTGCCACCGATCTTGTGCCCTTGGGAGAGGCAGATCTTGCATAATTAGGCAACCAAGGCAAAATTTTGAAAAAAGAAAGATCACTTTTATTTGGGGCTTTTTGGGGGTTAAAATGGAATACACGTAAATGGCAAACCATTATACAAGTTACCTTAACTAATATCAGCTTCTCTACTTTTACCATTAAGATTGCCTTTATACAAAACAAGAACAAATTATATTATTGTATGATCGAACTAAACTGAGTTGGAACTCTAGTTTAGCTGATGTATTTGTCTGTAAACAAATGCTTCATAATTGCAAGAAAGTATAGTTACGGTAAGGAATGTAAAATGCAGCTAATACTAAATATAATACATGTCAACTCAGTGCTTAGCATGCTTAGTCCAGTGGATAGCAACCTTGCTTCCTGGAGCAAAAAGTTGGGAGTTTGAATCCCGGCTGTTGTCAATCAACTGACATGCACAATGCTTGAAATGGTTGAAGTCCTTAGGACATCAAGTCGTGGTCCACTGTTCATTGTACTTGATGTGTAAAAGTGCTGGTACAATGAACCTGTAACAACTGTACATACATTTGTAGTGCCTGCTTTCTCTATCACAACCAGTGAAAGATTATTTCTTTGCTTTCTCTCAGTTTCACATTGTACCAATGTTAACCGGACAACAGAGCCAAAGAAGGGAGTGAAAAACTATACTCGCCTTTTTCTATGTTAGCTTTTTATACAGTTCCCCATTTTTCTCTTCACTCATAGATAGAGAAGAATACTGGGGTTGAACACACACAACTACCAGTGGACTAGCCCTCTGCTGTATCACTTGCACAGCTGTGTGGCCTGAGGCCTATAGAAATGGAGATGGAAGCTGCCCTATACACTAGTGATGCATACCTAAACCCAATTTTAGGTTCAGGTCCGGATTCATGTCCAGAGGTTTAGGTTCAGGTCCAGACTTGTAAGTCCGGACCTAAACCCATGGCATATACAAAATTGCATGTTGGCAACCTTGCAATGTTGTCTGGGTGAAACTTTGGCCACATAACATGGAGGCCGGTACTTGACGATGCCCGATGGCAATGTTTTCTTCGTTTTGCAGCAAAGATTTTACAATCAACGGAAGGTTTTAGGTGGTTTGGAAGAAAAGGGGTATGTGAAATGGTCTTTTATGGTAATAAGTCCGGACTCGGTTCTTGACTTCTAGGTTTTTTTGGACTTGAACCTAAACATTCTTACAAGTCCGGATCCAAGTCCAGTGAACCGGTATGCATCACTACTATACACTATATGTTGCGGGAAGGACTTTCAATAACACAAAGGCACACATTTACAAAGGACAGTCATAGATGTGGATGGCTCTGTCATCGGACACAGACACTATCTTGGTTCCGTTGGTGTTATACTCCGCGCACCATACCTTGTCATGGAAACAAACATAATCATGACAGTTAGTAACGATCATCTTCTGAAAAAAAAGTTCACATTTTGTACACATGTAAAAACAAGACATTCTATCAGGGAATATCTATTCTATTTGTCACAAATAGAATCGCGAATCGCGATTGAATTGTGATTGTGGTCCAATCACGATTGAATCACGATTGATTTTTCTGAACCTGAACGCACCAATCACGCTTGAATCGCAATTCATCAAATCCATCTCTTGCAATTCCTGTGCGGAAGGAACGCAATCGCGATCGGATGAGCTGACAAGTGTGCACGCATCAGGATCCAATCACGATAAGAGGCAGTCCTGATTCAATCGGACTGATTGGATCCCAGATGTGGATTTAATCATATTGTGAACAGGGCAAAAGTGTGCACTACAATTGCTATGAATCATTAAGTTTACGTAGGTAATTTGTAGTCCTATACATTATTTTACACATTCAAACAATATATCATGGCATATAATGTTTAAAATATGTTGAGCAACTAGCATGATTGGTAATTCTTTCCTACTTTTTTGTGAAGCATAAATCTCAATTTTGTTATTTTGCAAATGAGTTCTCATATATAATATACATACCTGATCCAGATGGTCGAAGAATGTGTGTGCACACTGTCTCATTCTCCCATCCCACACCTTCACACTCTTGTCTGAGGAACTGGGAAAATATTCACAACAAAATAAATGAACTACAGTCATCACAGGTTTCAAAGACCCTCTAAAAAAATCTGAATCAGATGTTACATGAACTCTATGGTGGCCAAACTCCCCTGTCAAAGAATCAAATCAAATCATATTTTATTCGGTAAGGCTCTCGCGGGCAAATACCCAAATTTCGTCCTTATTACATAGTACATAGAGTATTAAAAACAATGATTTGACACTCAGTGAGAAGTGGCCTAGAAAGATGTGGATGTGGAAGGCCAAAAGCCATGAGCGCATCCAAGGAATGTCACGTGTAATAATATATGTAACATTGTGCTGAGATAAATGCCTGAAACAAATAGACAAGTGAAATAAAGAAATTTCTGTTGACTTGTACAATGCCTTACCTTGATACAAAATGAGTGTTGTCTGGTGAAAAAGACACGTTCAGTACCCAGGAGGCGTGCCCGCTTAGGGTGTGGGACAGAGACGCATGCTGACTGTGGGCAAAAACATTACACACATACAGTTACTGGAATGGCGACCATTCTACTAAGAATCAAACACACACAGCTCTAAATCTTGAACATTTTCTGCTAAACGTTTTGCCAAAGAAGAATGGACAAACCAAACTTTCACATAATCTATAGAAAGTAATAAGTATCAGCCTGATCTGCAAACAACTAGCCCCCACCAGGCCTTCATATAAGGGGTTATGAATAGTAAAATAGTAAGAGGAAAATTTTGGGCAAATTAAGTCTGTTGGCCAAGCTCCCCTGGTAAATTATTTTCCCTCAGCCTGCTCTACTTTGGTGGAGAGGAGTAAACAATAATAATGATTATCACTGCCAGATACCTTTGACCCAGTACTAGTGTTGACTTCAAAGAAGCCACATGACAAGTCTCACTGGATCAGTCCACTGAGGAAGACCAGAGTGACTGGTTTTGTGTTGGATCAAAAGTTTTAACTTTAAATATGTAACTACCAACACAGACGAATTTTCCTAATAATAATGATTGAAGCTTACACGTCATATATCTTGATGTGGCTGTCGTCTGAAGCTGTAACCAGAAGCTGGGAGTCTCCGGAGAAGGCCAGTGATCGGATAGGCATAGCGTGACCTGTCACAAGGATTCATAATCATACATGTATGTAGAAGGTATACACTTCATAACAATGGTTAGCCTGGGTGCCATCCTATTTGCTTATCAGGGCTCCCATGCTCACTTTGAGAGTGTACATGTATGTGAGCATGGCATACAAATAGAATCATTCTACATTGTATTTGTATGCCATGCTCACATACATGTACACTCTCAAAGTGAGCATGGGAGCCCTGATAAGCAAATAGGATGGCACCCAGGCTAACCATTGTTATAAAGTGAACACCTTAATGGCATGTCATTGGCACCATGCTGATAAACCCCTATGTTTTAATGTTGTTTTTAGAGACATCCTCCACTTCTAGCCTGTAAAATTCCACCACTTCTAGCCTGTGTTACTCAGTCCCTCCCTGTCAGGGGCTGATTGGGACACCTCCTGGAGTGGTTGTGGACATTTTATATATTCTGTAGAAGCTCAGGTTTCTTAATCACTGACTGAGAATCAGTCCAGATAAACATTCATTAATCTTTACATTTGTTCCCTCTGCTAGATTGACTTCTGTAGAGTTGATGCAATCAATATAAAGTTGAAACAAGGATGTATATGTGATGAATATGGTTTCACCCAAAGCACAGAAAGCTTGAAATACAAACCCTCTAACGTGTGGAGTAGTTTCCCTGTTGTGATGTCAAATATGTTGATGATGCCGTCAATAGCTCCACAGGCAACATACTTCCCATCCGGACTCTGGAAACAAATCGACAAAAAGACTTTCATTGCCTTTTTCACATTTCACTGTTTGTTTACTAGTACTTGTTCGATGACAACAATATTACTGATAATTACAAGGACAATTTAAAATCACATATCCTCGAAGCGTTTTCTGTGTAACGTACCAGCTTCGAATTTCCACTCTACAATAGTTCTTGGAAAATACAGGTTTATCAACCAATTCTTGGTTGATAACTCAGGCATGACTGTTTCTCATTCTTTTCTGGGCTGGTATTAGGTATTAGTACTTCCAGCAGTTTGTAATATTAGTTTGTACATCATGCATAGTCCGGACATTTTTCGTCAGTCTTCCAGCGACCCCCACTGTTTCTTTTCATTTCTGTTACACTAGCACCCCTTTTATAGTTGTTTGGAAAACATACATAGGCAATGCTGAGAGTGAATTTTCCCCTGGTGTCCAGCGATGTTTCTTTCTTCCCGTTCTCGACGTTGAAGATGTTGACCTTACCGCCGTGACTGCCGGACGCGATGAACCGTGAGTCGGGGGAGAAGGCGACAGTCCACGCATCAACTAAGTTTGAGAAGAGACACACCTCAAGCACGTTAAAGAACCCACGTGAGCGGAAGTGGAACAAACCATTATGGTCTAAAAAGGGGTAGGGAATTTTCCCGACCAGCCTCGTAACCCCTGCTTCTCCTATTGGGTCAGTTAGTCCTCACTACTTGTGAGGATGTTTCTGACTCAGGGAGAAGAGTTGCTGGTACAGTTACAGGCTAGCTCTATGCCTAGAAGTGGCCAATGGCCTTGCATTGAGCGACACCGTTAAAAAAAAAAAAAAAACTACAACCAATCAACACACAGTCAGTCAATGATATAAAAATATCACATGGCTTTGAGATTAAAACTACAGGGCATAATAGAAAAGCAGTCTTTAGCACAACAGTAGAACATACTGCACATGCACGTAACCTGTAAGACCGCACTGACTTAATTTGCAGTGCAGATTCATAAATTCGGCAAAGGGCCAGCAAGTGCTGGCTTTTCGTAAAAGTCGCTATGTACTACCGCAAATTCACAGTACCAGCTTTGTATTCCTGTGGTTTACCTTTTTACTTTTGGCTGAACTTTTTTTTCATTCGCCCATGCACACTAGTTTGGGGGTCTTCAAAGGATGTCATCCATAAAATTATGTCAGTGTGGCATAATTTCGTTAGAAATATGCAAGCACTATCACTTGAGCTTTTAAAGAGATGACTAAATTAATATGCGCATATATTACCTGGTCCAGCATCCATGCTCCTCATCTGTTTCCCTGTCTCAATATCCCATAACCTTATATGGGCATCTAGAGAGCTGGAGGCAACCACTGGTGACAAGGTCAAGGGTCATATAAAATTGACAGAATCTGATAAAAAAATGTAGATAATGATGATCCTACAATTACAAGCAAGATGCATACAGAGTACATGCATGTGACAATATCTTCCACTACATTTTAAGAAGCCAATCCCAAGAGAACTAGATTTAGCTAACCATGTTTTGTTATTTCTACTTTGCCTTCGGGCAAGAGATTGCAACATACAGTGTATCACATAAGACACTATGGGAAACTGCTTCTTGTGATATTTCTCATGATATCAAAGATTTCATTTTGAGATCCACAAATCTTAATGTTTAAAATAAAGATCTAAGTAAAGAGTATTCAATGTACAATGTATGTTACATGTGACATAGCAACACATTACTCATAGTAACGCATTTATCTGAAGTTGCAATTGGTGATAACTTAATGTGAATGTACATGTATACACATGTATGTGCATGTAAGGATACTGGTTCCTTCCTGGTTCATGTCCACAGACACCACACCTAGCTGGTGTCCCTCAAGGGTCCATCTTAGCTCCAACTTCTCATCAACCCTGCCCAACACAAGATTTTAGCTGACTAAGTGAAATCATGGAGTTAAAAGGCCACAGTGGGCGCTAAGTAAGAAGTTTGGTACTGTGTGAAGAAAAGTAAGAAGTACATGTATATAGTAATAAAGAATAAAGGAGTCATATGAAAACAGGTGGCTTGTGGGAATATTAGTAATTACTATGGTAAAGATTATCCCCCAGTGACAGTGTTTTTGTTTTGATCCCCCACTTCAGATAAATTTTCTTCAATCAATCAATCAATCAATCAATCAGCCAATCAATCAATCAATAGCCCTTATTTATACTGGAAATGTCCTGTCAGCCTTAGCCGCTCTTCCCAGAGGTCCAGTTGGGGGGGGGGGGGTGTCACGGGAACACAATCAATAAGTAAATAAAATTCAAATTAACACAAACATAAATTACTTTTAATTACTTATTCTTAAATCCGAGGACCAAAGGCTTAAATCGATGAGGTCTGATTCTGAAACCTTCACGCTATCTGAAACCTAATCTCCAAGCAGATCTTTCGGGGGGGAAGACAGTATCCAATTGGCCAGACTGTAACGTGAGACATTGTTACAGTCTGGCCAATTGGATACTGTCTTCCCCCACCGAAAGATCTGCTTGGTGATTATCTGACACCCACCATTTCCACACCTTCACGCTATCATCCACAGACCCTGTGACGATGTTGTCCACGCCATCGGTCTCCGAGCGCGCCCACGCACAGCTCCAGATGGCATCATCGTGGGCTGGGGAAGTAACGCATGAAAGTATAACTTGAGAACAAAATCATATACTCTGTAATATTACCTTCATGAGGAGGTATTTTTTTGTATGGTGTGTGCAATTGTGTGTGTGTGTGTATGTGTGTGTGTGTGTGTGCATGAATGTGACGCTCTGTGTGTGTGTGTGTGTGTGTGTGTGTGCATGTAACATAGTTATGTGACGCTGTGTGTGTGTTCATGTGTTTGTGTGGGCATGTATGTGACACTGTGTGTGTGTGTGTGTTTGTGTGTGTGTGTGTTAATTGACAACAGTTTGAACTACTAGTAGTTGCTGCTTTTGTATTGTGATGAAACTTGGTATATCACATTCTAGGCATTATGCTCCAGTGGAACTAATTGATCATTATATTATTAGTACCTACTGGTATACCTTATTAGCTTCAGGTTTACCTTTAGGTATAGACCTGTACTAGTATTGAATCTTTGGACTAAATAATCCAAGCCAATACCCATGTCCCCTTCACCCACTCCTTAACCAGTGAAAAGTGTAAACATAATCACAATGTACTTACCATTCTCCTGTTTGAACAGGATGCTATACTGTTGGAAATAATAAACAGACATGTACATGGTTAACAGGGTTATAAGAAACAAAAAAATAATATTTGCTTCATTTATAAGCTTTAGTAACTTGTCTTTCTGACTTAATAATTATTGTTCTAGTACAAAAACAAAAGAACAAAAATCCAAAACACAAAAGCATAATTTTAGTACATGTACCTAAATCTAAGCTACGCTGCACCAGGTATTAAAAAAAGTAAAACAAGACATTTTCACTGCACTGCAACCCACCACAAAAAACATGCAAAAGCACACATCATGCAGACCAACCTGTGAACTCATGGTTAATATTAACTGTCAATAAGTTAGACCAATTGCAGGGGTTTTGCACATGCAAAGAGTCAGCGTTCAGCAGATCTAGAGGTCACAAAGCACTAGCACTGAGGAGACGGAAAAATGGCATTATCTGTATGCAAATCGGTGTAAAAATACCTATCTGCAAGCAGGAATTTTCCAACAAAAACTTAAAACACAAGTTTAAAGTTTAAGAATTAAAAACATACAAGCTAGTAGTCAGAATTCAAAGCTCTGAATGCAACACATGAAACAAACCAAATGGCAATATTATTAAATGATTTAGCTTGACAGCAAAAAGTTACCAGTATATTAAAGTTGGAGGAATAAAGCAATCATAATAAATAATTTGCATACAGATCGGGGTAACTGGAGCATGAATGGTATTTTCCCATATATGAAAATAAGGAACACATGCATACATATAATACATACAAATAATATACACATACAATGCATTACTAGTACCAACATTCTGAAGGCAGACAGGTATGGCAGACTTCTCAACCCCCTCCACATATGATAATTGTATTAATTCAAAACAGTGAATGGCAACAAAAATGGCCCACTTCTGCATTACTGATATTCAAAAGTTTTTCAACCATAACTGTATATGCGTCCATAGGCTGGCTTAAGTACTACTACACAACTTGCATATCTTATGATAACAGTTGTAATATTTTCAATACCCCATAAATACTCATGTAAGTTTGTAACTGTTAATCGTTACAGTACTTAGTATAATAAATTTATAGACACTGTAATAGAAAAATCAGAATTTCTGTAGTATGCACATAATAATACATCATAGCATATACTTCAATAGTGTTACTGACAAAACTGAACACCGCTTTGGACAAAACAAGGAGCTTTAAAACCTCCTTTGAACATATAGTTTTCAACATGTGGTGGGAGGGGGGCAAAACCAGGTTCCCTAACAACGGAGAAAAAGTGTGCTTAACAGACATTTCTGACAGAAACCCTACAACCCTTTACACGCCATATTCATCAGAGTGAAGCCTAGCACATATGTGAACAAAAATATCACAATTCCCTCTCAACAATACCCCGAAAACAAACAAAAAACCTGCACGGTAACAAAAAAGCGTGGATACCCACCATTTTGGATTCGTACGACCTTTGACCTTTGAAGTTGGCGTGACGTCACGTTCAAAATGGCCGCCACGAGTTAGAAAAGGCGGAAGTGACTTTGTTTGGGTGTAATTTGTGAGCTAAACACCGCGTGACAACCATTCAAAATAACTGTTACATCATTTTTCAGTGCCAATAAGTACCTTGCAACATGAATTTAAGATAAAAGTCTCGTAAGAGGAGGTTAAAAGTGCGAACATTGAGGCAAAACTGACGACTTGGATATCTGTGACAGCTTGGACGTAGCTCTGACTTTTGTGAAAACGTCTTTCTTGTGAAATGTTTGAAAGGATGGCGTTTAGAAGTGACGTAGAAGACACAGTTCTGACCAGGTCGTGTAGTTATGACTCCTCTTACGAAATGGTGGAAACCCCGCCGGGACTGACAAGTCTTGGAGCCATGAAGGAGGAATTACCTCAAGAGGAAGAGGTAACTAACGTTAACCTGTGTTTCTATTAGTATGATTCAAACAGTGTGCCAGAAAAATAATGTCAGTTGAATGTACAAATAAACTATGAAAATATGCACTTATGTTGTACGATAAAAGATACAAATTTAAAGAGAATTTAGCTTCAAAGTTTTAAGGTTTACATTATGTCTGCATGGTCACAGATACAAATTTAGGCAAAAGAAATCTTTAAAAAATAGTTATTTACAAATATTTACATTTTACGTATATGTTGCAGCCTAGTAACTAAGACAAAATTAAAGAAGTTACCAAAACAGGCTTAAGCTTGAGATTGTGCAAGTTGTACTACAACCAATCGTATATGTTGTTACATTTCTGTTTCTGTATGACCCAGAGCCCACCCCAGAGTGTGTGTTGCCAGCCACCATTGGACAAGCCTACGTTTCAGTCCATGTTGGACCCTGATGGTCGACTTGTGAATGAACATGCCCTCAGGAAAGCTGTCTTCAGAGGTAGAGTCTTTGAACAAAAAATCATCAAATTCAGATATTAGAACCTAAATATGATCTATTTCTTACAGTAGTCAGTAGTAGTAGGCATCCTTCCATTTTGAGAGATTATAGTATGTCACAGAAACTTAATAATATTTTAGAGACTGTACAAATATTCATTTGGAACTGTCCAGAGAAAAAAATTAATAAACCTTAAAAACTTTAAAAACTTTATTTTCCTACCAAGCATTGAGGTTCATTCATGGTAAAATCTTCCTTTTTTCAATTTTTTTCGTGGTACTTTTGTATTCACAGTTTTTGTGGTCACTACCGTACCATGAACTTATCATTACCATGAAAGATAATTTGCCGGCTTTCTTTTTCTGCACCTACCGCCAAACGTATTGTTCCCTGAGCATGTCCATTTTTCTCAGATTGTGAACTTTTGCTAATTTAGTACTGCGAACATAACTGAATTACAGTATAGTAATAACACTCACTGTAAAACTCTGTCTTGTAATACTATTCCACAGGAGGAGTTGACCCAAACATGTCCATGTTTTCCCAGACTGTGAACTTTTGCTTTCACAAACATAAAGGGATTTACAGTATCCTGTATAGCAATAACAGTATAACAGAACTCTGTGACAGATCAGTCCTGTAATATTCTCCAGGAGGAGTTGACCCCACAGTTAGGAAGGACACCTGGCAGTTCATGTTTGGACTGTACCCGTTCCTCTCCACGGCACGAGAACGGGAGGTCATGTCTGCAGAACACCACTTCAAGTACCATCAACTCAAGGCCAGGTGGAAAACACTCCTCACTGTAAGGGCATCTACTCTTACTCATAGTTTGTGGGTGGATATTTAGTGGTTTTTAAGGTAACAGAGGCGGGTTTAAACTTACTCTACATTATGTTCTTCACTGTGGTGTAAGCCTGTATAGACTAAATGTATTGAAGAACTGATCATCATTTTAGCAGATTAAAATAAATAGATCAAGCATCTATTTCATCTGTCCATGCATACATGCACACATCCATCCATCCATGCATGCATCCATCCATCCATCCATCCACACAAACACCCACCCACCCACCCATCCATCCATCCATCCATCCATCCATCCATCCATCCATCCATCCATCCATCCATCCATCCATCCATCCATCCATCCATCCCTCTATACATCCATCCATCCATCCATCCATCCACACACCTGTTCATTCCTTCCTTCCTTCCCTCCAGATGAGCAGCCTGGGAAAGACAGAGCAGGAGCAGGGCGTGTCAGCTGAGTACCTGGATGATGACCTTGACCTCAAAGTGGAGTCTTTTACAGGTAAATAAACATCTTTTGATATAAAGGTATTTCTAGTAGAAGACATGTAGATGTACAATGTACATGCAGCAATATCGAATCCAGTCCATACTACTATTACTAGGATGACCCTTACATTTCCCTCATGGCAACAAACTAAGAAATTAAAAGAAGATAAATACAAAATCATGTAAGATGGAAGATCTGTCTTGCATAGAATACACATATTGATACTGTTGTACAATGTGATTGTGTCAGATAAAAAAATGTATTGTGTGTAGATATGCAATGTACATGCAGCAATTATAATGAATCTGGTCCATACTTGGATGACCCTTACATTTTCCCTTGTGATGTCTAGCAAAACAAGAAATGAAAAGAAGGTGAAAATATGTGTATACAGTTTGTATCATGTGTGATAATCATGTTTGTCTCTCACCAATGTTTGAACAGATGATGCAGACATGAAGGTACCAGCCATGGACACTACAAACATCAGTACTGAGACCCAGCAACAGCTACAGTTCCTGGAAATACAAGCACAGGTTGTTACGAACATTATTAATATGTATCTAACATTTCACATTCAATTAGATATTACATGTAGGTACAAAACAAACTACAAGTAGCGAAAAGTGCAAACAAAGACTCTAAAGGGGTACTGGGTAGCCTGCTTGTAATGTAATGGCTATGAGGTATTTCTTGCCCAGTCCCCTTTAAGAGACTCCATTATACTAGAAGTATACAATTGTCAAGTCAGGATAACATGTATTTTTACAAGCAAAACTCATTGTGTTTTGTTTGTTTTTTTACAGGTTTTTGCAGGCAGACAACCCATTAACATGAAGGATATTCGAAAAGCTGTGAGAATAATAGACAAGGATGTGCCCAGAACGGACAGAGGCCATGAATATTTCAAGTAAGTTTGTTGTGCAGCAGAGTTTCAATTTGCTGTGCAGCAGAGCCACCATGCAGGACTATTTGGTACTGCGGGAAAAGGTGTCTCTGAGACATCGAACAGAAAAACTCAGTCTTGTTTCAGTTTTCAATGCTGTGCGAGGTAAAGCTCCATTGTACATCTCTGACATGTTCAGGTGGAAGTCTCCACCGATCATAAGAGCTCGCACTCGCACGGCTGTCAAACTGTTTGCGGACTGGGACCCTTATCTGTTGAACTGCCCTGTAGCAAGTTTGAACGGCTACAAGGGGAGCTTAAGATTCTACGGCCCCCAACTGTGGAATAACTTGTCACTTAAGCAACGTCAGACAGTGGGGCTGGTACAATTCAGTCAGGGATTGTGATGTTATGAATGTATAGTGGAAAATGAATGAGTTCCTTTGTTATACTGTATGTCATTTTGGATTATGTCTGTTTCTTGTAATGTATAATGTTTGTCAGTATTTGTACTTGTATGCCCAGCACTACCTGAAAAACAGGTTTTTTACTGTAACCTGAGTGTATTCTGCTGGTAAAATAAATAAATGAAAAAATGAATGAAATGAAAAGGCTTGCTATGTAACAGTGTATATTTCTGCATTCCAGGGGCAGTGGCAACCCTCACCTGTCCATACTCAGGAATATCCTCATCACCTTTGCTGCCTTTCATCCAAGTAAGCTTAAGCCTTTCGTGATACTGAACTAGATAAATACAATAGTGATGGTGTCATTTTCAACAGAAACATTCAATTGTAATGACATTTGTGGACAGATATGCAAAAGTCATGTACTTTTTAATAAATGCACAATAGGTACAATATACAGAAGTCTTGTTTGTCGATGAAGGTCAGACATCCAGGTAATAAGATAAGCAAAAAAAAACAGTTACTCAAGCAAGTGGATATGATTTTGGAAACGGTTAGACGTTGTAGGTAGTATCCACTACCTTTCTTCAATGGCACTGAGGAAAAGTAAAAATGTATACATGCATTTTACCACCGTCTAAATGCACAATAGGGACATCTCTAGATCTAATATATTTTATTTTCCACTTTTTTCAAACTCTTTAACACATGAAGCAAATCATACATGAAAAGAATCAGATGCTGAAAAGCCTTACAAAAGAATTCACATGAAATAGGGAATAAAAAAAGACTTCACTTTTGTCTTTTTGCAGAGGTGGGTTACGCCCAGGGAATGAACGACATCCTGAGCCGGTTCCTGGTTGTTCTGGACTCGGAGGTGGCAGCGTTCTGGTGCTTCTCCAGTTACATGGAGACCATACAGACCGACTTCATGGAGGAGGGCATGCTCAGGAAGCTCAGTAAGGCTAGACATAGACAAAAAGAGCACGTCGACAGAATGTACTGCGCCTGCGCAGAACCCCGTATTTACGCATTTTTCGTTGGGTTTTTGGTCAACGTTGCATCATAATTTTGCCTGTTGCAGAGGATATTCTTTCCGACACAACATTTGGAAACTACTGTCGAAATGCTAACCTTATATGAGCGAATACAACCTTATATGAGACATTCTGCCGAACTTCTATGTACAACACATTACGGGTTTCGCGCAGGTGAAGTACGTTCTGCCGACGTTCTAGGCTAGACACACATTATTATTTTTACCTTCACAAAAGCAAAACATATTGTTTTTGCTCTGTTCCTTCTTCTTTTTCTGTTCCAAACAAGTAAAGTCTGTCAATGACTTTGACCATATGTCTCTCACCATGGTAACTGGTGCTGTAGCAGACACCCTGTGGTGTTCATTTACATTATGTAACAAGTTGCAGGACAGAGTTGGGGATGTTCACCATATAAATGAATGTGTTTGAGTATGGAGCAAGAGTGCAGTGTATTTTGAACACTGGACTTATATGTACTCTGTTGTTTTTAAATCCTAGATTTGGTGAGGCAACTGCTAAAGGAACTGGACACTGTACTGTTCAACCACTTGGAAAACTGTGACGTGGGAGACATGACATTCTGTCACAGGTAAAAGTTAGCCGATTGTTTTGGTAACATCTGTGAATAGTTTCATCAGGTTGGTAAGACACTGAGTAAAGAGACTATTTTTACACAACCAAGTCTTTTATTCAGCCGACATTTGAAGGTGCCCCGAGGAAGGTGACAGATGGTCACCGAAACGTCGGGTGAATAAAAGACTTGGTTGTGTAAAAAGAGTCTCTTTACTCAGTTTTGTTCAGATGTTTCCTTAGTTGTAAAGTGTTAATGGGAGAGCTAATTGTTGATGAAGCCTGATGTAGGTAGCACATTTTGTCACCTTTGGTAAGAAGGAAATTTACAACATTCTTTGGCAAAGATTTAGGAGTGGAGACTTTTTCTTGTGTTAGAAACATACCTCATTACCTCCAGGAAAGGAGACATCCTTCTCCAGAAGTGTTTTATATTTGGTCCATATTTTTGTGTTCACAGCTGTAACTCACAGTGGGTGAGCAAATATATCCGATTCGTAAAAACTTTCTAAATACTATACTTTTCCACTACCAGGACTTCTGCAGGTAGCTAGAACTTTGCAACCTTGCTGTAAACCAATGATTAGCCAGGAGTGTTACAATCCAGGCTATTGTTTACATTGGCACATGATAGAAAAACAAACCTATATAAAGCTAGAGGTATGAAATATTAGAGTTCTTCTTGTTTAGTATGATTTTATTGTCTTTCCAGGTGGCTTTTGTTAGGATTTAAGAGGGAGTTTCCGTTTGAGGAGGCTCTGCGTCTGTTCGAGATCATCAGCAGTCACCACATGGAGCTGTCCTCTCTAGATGTGGAGAGAGTTCGAGACCAGGAGAGGGCACGCGACTTCCTTCGTGAAGGTCTACTTTTCACAGTTTAGAATACTTTACTGTACCTTCCCTAGCATTAGTACTACCCAGTACTGAAGAGCCTTCCCCTGTATGATACTGTACCCTCCCCAGCCTTAGGAATGAAGAACCTTCCCCTACTCTGTACTATAATGTATTATCCCCAGCCTTAGAACTGAAGAGCTTTACCCCACCCTGTACCATACTGTACCCTCCCCAGCCTTAGTGCTGAAGAGCCTTCCCCCACTCTGTACTATACTGTACCCTCCCCAACTTTAGTACTGAAGAACCTTCCCCAGCCTATACTCTATGTATGCTGTACCCTCCCCAGCCTTAGTACTGAAGAGCCATCCCCCACCCTGTACCACACTGTACCCTCCCCAGCCTTAGTACTGAAGAGCCCTCCCCCACCCTGTACTATACTGTACCCTCCCCAGCCTTAGTGCTGAAGAGCCATCCCCCACCATGTACTATACTGACCTGCCAGGGTGGGTTGTACTGTACCCTCCCCAGCTTTAGTGCTGAAGAACCTTCCCCAGCCTGTACTATACTGTACCCTCCCCAGCCTTAGTACTGAAGAGCCTTCTCCCTCCCTGTACTATACTGTACTATCCCCAGCCTTAGTACTGAAGGGCCTTCCCCCACCATGTACTATACTGTACCCTCCCCAGCCTTAGTACTGAAGAGCCATCCCCCACCATGTACTATACTGTGCCCTCCCCAGCCTAAGTACTGAAGAGCCTTCCCCCACCCTGAACTATACTGTACTATCCCAGCCTTAGTACTGAAGAGCTTTCTCCCACCCTGTACTATACTGTACTGTCCCCAGCCTTGGTGCTGAAGAGCCCATCCCCACCCTGTACTATACTGTACCCTCCCCAGCCTTAGTACTGAAGAGCCATCCACCACCCTGAACTATAATTTACCATCCTAGATAATGTAGCTTAAGTTTTATGTGTTTCCCCACAAACGTAGGTGGACAGAACCGCGTTGTTGGTGCTCCGTTGAACACAGAATACACGTTTGAGCTGTTTGTGTGTGTGGCCATGCTGCAGAACATCAGACAACAGCTGCTCAACTGTAGAGATGGCACCGAGATCTTCCAAACTGTCAGTGGGTCAGTTAAAGTTTGTTCTTCTTTTCTGGCTGCAAATGCACTTCATCCACAAGGGAGTGAAGTATTATTATTTTGTATCGCTCTTTGTGTCTGCAGTTTCTGTACAATTATTCTGTCAGAAGGTGCTAAAGCTTGACTTGGGGATGGAGTCTGCTATCTCTAATTACCTTGATTGCCTTTAAGTTTTCTATTTTGCAACTTAAATGATTTTCCTTCAGAATAGCAACTGATAATGTACTTGTTCAACTATGATAACCTTTGATAACAGTGTTCCAGGCTGGGCCGTACTTTACGGTACGGCCCGTGCTTCCATGGCTTCCATAGAATAATTTAAATGCATTTTGCCCTAACTGCTTGCACTGCTTCAAAAATTTGAATACAGGATTTGGACATTGGAATTGATATTGTTGCATTTTTTGGTTTAGGGGCATCAAATTTTTACATTGAAAGGGTGGAAATGACATAGATAAAATACAACACGGCGTATTCCACATCACCCTCAGTTCCCAGCCCTCCCGCGAGTTGGATCACCCAACAGCCACTCATGTCTGTGTTGTTTCCTTAGGTTGTCAGGGAAGATGGACTTGGCCCACATCCTGAGGAAGGCAGAAACCATCTTCATGTCTTACTGCAGGAAGTCAGTCATCGACTGCTTCCAGATTGTAGAGTAGTACTTCCGGGTCAAAGGCCAGCATGGCGGTAAGAAAAAACTGCTCTAGGGTGAACAGGGAGGGATGTTGTATTTTTTTTTCGTCCTCGTGATATTTGTTTCTTCTGTGGGCTTTCCTTGGAATTTTTCCTCAACACACTACATATATGACCAGTTTTCTAGTTAGTTTTTCCAATATTTGATGGAATTATGCAGCCGTGTGACAAATATGTCATGTCTTTGAGTTTGACAGACTAAATTGGCACGTTAAGACATAGAAAGCCATGTCATTAAACTCAAGATTAGTCAAAGTTTGCCCTGCAAAATGCAGAAAATAGCATTTCAGAGGGTCAAGATTTGACCCCCTAATTATAAGACTTCAGCGCTCAAAAAAATTGAGATGACCAGAAAACATTTTTGAGTCCTGTAGTACGCATAAATCTTTAAGTTGGTCTCTGGGAAATTTTGGTGCATAAGGTAAAGAATTGGATTATCTATGGAAACTAGAGCTGTGTACCTAAACAAATTTTAGGTACAGGTACAGGTACACAGGTTTAGGTACAGGTCCGGACCTGAACCTGTACCTAAAAAATTCGACCAATTTACATGCTCTTCTGAACTCTTTCAATAGCAACAAAAACATGTATACACTTGATAGTTAAGGTTTAATTTTGGTTTATGGAGAATGCTCAGATAAAATATAGGCAAAAGTAAGGTATTATTGTTTTCATGAACACACTGTCCTTACATTGGAACCCATTGGCGACCAGCTATTTCCACATTTAAGGTCACAAATAGGCATAAAATTGGTGTGAAATTGTTTAGGTACAGTACCGGTACGGAGGGATTAGGTATTTTGGACCTGTACCTAATCAATTTTTCCGGTACAGTATCGGTACTGAGTATCGGTACACAGCTCTAATGGAAACTCATAAAAAGTTATCCTTACAGTCACGTAAAATGTTATGTGTTTCAATAGGCATGAGATAAGAATAATCTTTGTTGCATGTTTATAAATCATTCTGAAAGTGTTAAACATGGCAGGGTGTACAATGTATCTAATGTTTTAACTTGTTCAGGGAAAGAAAGCATTAAAAAATATATATTGAGAATATATAACATACATATTATAGATTCAAATTATGGGATATTAGTATATATTGACATTATTCTTTGCATTATATATTCATAAATTATTCCAGTGTGGTACTGTCTTATATAGCTGAAAATAAATTTCTTTCTAACAAGAGTAGCCATATCAATGTATAAATTGTGAATGTGATATAATTCATACAACATAAGCCTGGAGAAGTAAGTATACGTAAAACTTTGAATATAGTATCATTTGATTTGCATAATTACTATTAAAAATTTGAATGATATTGAAATGTTATAGAGCAATATAACTAGACATATTCATATACAATATATGAAATTTCAGGTAATGTAGTAAAAAGAATGATTAGTAATTGAACAAAAAAGTATACGTAAATTAAAGAGATATTATAGGTGGATGAAACTTTAATTTTTCAAAAATAAATAAAACTATAATTATATTCACTGTTGGCAATGTTTTTCTTGTATGTCTAATCCAATGAAGAGTCTATTATTTAGGCCACACCAATTTAATTTGTTGGTTCTCGGATTCGCCTCTTCGTTTTTTTCTGATTTGCAAAAAAAAAAATTTGATTCTGGTCCTGAATCAACTGAAAAATGCTCATGTTTTGCCCCCAACAGTTGAGGAAAGTCCTTTTCTTCCTAGTTGTTACAGCTTTCCCATCTATCATTGCAGTGGTTTGATTAAAAGTTCAAAAGTCAATGTTTAAATTTTAACCCAGCCTTTTGTGTTGACTTCATGGCTCATTTTGTAGCATTTAAGCCTATAATAGGATGCCTAGACCTGTTTTTATTTTTATTTTTTTTCGCCCTGTCGCTTCATATTTTTTCTGAAAAAATCCGAGAACCAACAAATTAAATTGGTGTGGCCTTACCATACCATTCTCTGTGTTAAATCATTTCTTCAACCTTCATGACCACATTAGGTTATATGGTGAAGGCAACTTTTCTTTTTTGTTTGAAACTTTTTTTGTCAAACTCGTTATGTGTGTTAGGAAACAGCGATGTACATTTACAGTGAAAAATACTCGCACTATGTACGTTTATCTACTTAGCCATACAAAACTGGACTTTAGTCACTGTGAACGTGCATGTAAGGTAGTTGGAACTTGATTACCACTTCATAGGGAAGGATTTCTTTGGCATTTTCCTTTAGCCACAATTTTGTAGTCATACAAAAGCTACACTGATGTGCAAAGAGGTGCAAGATAAGCTAATCAGGCCTTCAAAGTAATTGCCCTAACCCTTTTAGTTAACAGTCAAAAGATTTCTACGTGTAGATTTTCTCAAACATCAAGATCTCTACAACTAATAACTTGTTTAAATAATGATGTCTAGCTAAGAGCTTAACTTAATTTACACCATTTTAACAGTTATGTTAGCAAGCAATGCACAGATTATTGAGTTTGCCGTTCTAAGTGTAGAGAGATTTTTCTGCTTCTCACTGGTCTTAAAAGCTGCCAAAACTTGTAAACAATGCCAGACTAACATCTTTAAAAGAAGAATTGTGCAGTTTTTGCTCGTCTAGACTAGATAAAGTCTCTCTGCCCTTTCCCGTCAAAGGAGACCTTAAACCATAGTCTCTATAAGACTCCTTTGCAGGCTAAATACATAGTAGTAGAAACTAACCTACCTTTTGTAAAACTAAAAGGGATGTAAATGGTCAAAGGAGTCAGCCAACCATAGAGGGTTCAATTTGCCTGTACGGAGTATGGCTGTATGGCTGGCTAACTCCTTTGGCCAATTACCGATTTCTTATCTTAGTTCAGCCTGCAAAAGAGTCTGGTAGAGACTACTTGAACCCTAGTGAAAAAGTGACCATCAAATCACCATAAATAAGCCATGTTTTTCAATCTCGTGTCAGGGGATTTAGAGATGATATGACTGTGCGAGGTCCTGGTTCCTTCCTTCTCTACATTGACACTCGTCATTCTCAACTGATAACTTCGTTGTTTAAACCATTAAGTCTGGCTAAGACCTTGTATCTTTATTTAACTTAATCTACACCATTTTAACAGCTTACTGCCAAGAACAGTGCACAATACACACAATGATTCAGTTTACCGTTCCCATCCCAACTTTACAAATATCGTAGACAATGGCAGACCAACGACTTTAAAAGAAGAATTGCGTTTGAGCTTGTCCAGATAGACCGGGAACGTCACGCTATCAACGCAAGCTTGGTTCAAGCATTAACGCAGATTTTCTTGCCAAAAAGGGAAATTTTGAGTTCCTCAAATAATCCAGGATGGCTGGGGAGAAACGGTTTAAAGCGACACTGATGTTGTTGGTTTTCGTTCTGTGGTTGGAGATGGGAGATTCCATCTTAACAGGTCAACAAGCTGAGCAGATTACAAGTAAGTACTTAATTCTACAACTTTTCTCTCTATGCCCGCTAGTACTGTAGCACAAAGTGTTCATTTCAAGCTGGCACAATTTCAAGCATATTCTAAGCCCCAAAGACTTATTATAACTAAATCATGTGCGTGTTATAGGTTGTCAAATGAAGTAGAAGTTGAAAGTAACTTTCCAGTATACTAGTAACTGTACCATATTTTGTGTTAACCTTAAGCTCTATTTTCAATCAAAGGTAGCCCACTATAAGTGAAGGAACAACAAGAAAAATTCACATGGACCAACTACTACCCGGTATATGTGCAGCAAACCTGGCTGGTCCCTATGTGTGACTTAATCATGCATATCATGTGTATACGAAGTAGAGTAACTGTAATACTGCATGTTCATCAACATGTGACTATGTATAAAACGTAGACTGTTCTGTGGCTCTGATCATCAATAAAAATCAATAAAGCAATTGACCCACAATCCAATAAAAAGATATGTATTTAGATATTACGATTAGAACAGAATATAGATGATTCTGAGGCATTTCTAACAAGTTCATCGTTCTGTAATTCTTCAGACAGGATTGAGAGGTTGAAAACAAAGGTTGATGCGGTCAACCTAAAAGTGGCCCGCACTACTGAGACTTTGAACAACTTGGCAGAGACTGGTCTTCCGGAGGTCCCGTTTGTTCCAACACCAACGACATCACCCGGTAAGGCCGAATCTCCATAGCATTCTGTGCATTGCTAGGTGGTTACTTCTATTTGATGTTTCCAGTCTGAACTTTTGACTCGGACTTGGATTTTTTGTTTGTTTTGTTTCCGTACCTATGTTTATGTTCATGTTTATGTTCTGGTGTCTTACAAGCCCATATGGGCTGGGCGACAAAAGTTGCAAGACACGTGAATAAAAATTCATTCATTCTATATAATATGTGTATATTTCAGAAACCAAACATTATGAGTTAAACATTATGTGTGAAACTATAAATGACAGCATTTTTCCTTGGGCAGGTGTAAATGTTGCTCTGGGTAAGACGGCGTTCCAAACAACCACAGTGGGTTACCATGTACCCTCTATGGGCCTGCAGCTGACTGGGGAAGCCCGTCTTGCAGTAGACGGGAACACCAACGGCAACTTCATCGAAAATTCCTGCACCCACACAGATGGAGAGGACAATCCTGCCTGGTGGGTGGATCTTGGACAATCATATCCTGTTATCAGGTAGGTGCAGGGCATTGAGTTTTTTTCTTGATCTTGTCCTACTTGTGTGTGTTTGTGTGTGTGTGTGACAGTGTGTGTGTGTTGAGTGTGTGTGACACTGTGTGTGTGTGTGTGTGTGTGTGTGCGTGTTTGAAACATTAACATTCACTACACAAGCTCATCAGTTCTAATTCTGGTGTTGGAAAAGTCCTAATTTCACATCAAAGACTCTGAAATGTACAAGACTGTATTTTTACTGCCTTGTCATCTGTGTCTGTTGTCAGGGTGGTCATCTTCAACCGCATAGACTCGTGTTGTTCAGAACGACTCAATCCCTTCAACATCCACATCGGGGGTTCTAGCCAGGTTACTGCGAACCCCAAGTGTGGAGGCGACCATCAAATTGACCTCAGCGAGCCATCTATTTCCATCTCATGCCAGAAGATGTTGGGACGGTATGTCGGCATTCGTCTGACTGGTTCTCAGTCCCGAGCCATGAACCTGTGCGAGGTCCAAGTCTTTTCGAATCCAGGTATTCTGTTGTTACATTTTGTACTTACTACCATAATGATGTTGCATGTTTGTCTGTGTTTCTGAATACCTTTGTTAGCAATAATCTAAGCTAAGGCCACACCAATTTGATTTGTTGGTTCTCGGATTTTTTAAAAATATGGTTAACTACAAAAACCTAATGAAAGCAAAGTCTGAGGACCTGGTTGATGCCTCGGTGGACTCAGTGTTATGTAGTAAATACAGCCATATTCTAGTTTTCTTCCTAGCCCTCTCATTTTATGATGTCCGCTTGCTATCTTTTGAACTAAAAATGTCCGAGAACCAACAAAATGAATTGGTGTGGCCTAAGGGTAGATTGTTAAGATACCTGATAAGTGGGTAGGTCTATCTCAAGCTGGATGCAATTTGTAACAGTATTAGTACAGTATGGAGTTAAACGTAACCTGTATTTTTCAATAGTTATATATAACAGTTATATATAACCCACTATAAGTGCAGGAACAATGAGACAAATTCACATGGAACAGCTATGTGTAGCAGACTGTACTGATTCCTATGTGTTAAGGATGTATATCAACTAGAGTGCATAGTACATATCCTTGGAATTGTGTAACAATTTACATGGACATGTACATGCAGCCTGTCCCCCAGCTCTGTTCATATCGCCTCTTGGGCACCTTGGTTTAATAGAATATAATTATCAATAAACACATAGGTCTTTTATATTAGAACTTCAAGGAGAAACTCTGACATGTTCATTTTTGTAACACTGCAGACCAAGCTGTAGTCATCCCCGCTGTTCCAACACCGACACCAACACCGACTCCATCACCAGGTAAGGCCGAAATCCTGTTCTACATTCAATTCAATTCTTTATTAAGATACTGTACCAAACATAACAGACAAACATGACACACAATGTTGCCTGAATGGCGTTGATATTTACAAGATAAAATGTCAAAAAAAATTATATATTTAGAACAACTATAAAAACAGTACTGTAACTTACTGTAGGCCTAGGTGTACAACCCAAATATTTACAAGGTCCATTATCTTGTGCCAGACTCTATCTGTACAGTCTGGTTACAGAGTCTGATTGACTGGTGAAGGAAGGAGTTCTGTAGTGGAACTATTCCTGAATGGGTTATAATAGGAACAGGCAATGCATTTGTTCTGGACAGTCTCTACTAGTGCTGTGTGCCTTAACTCATGTTTAGGTTCAGGTCCGGATCCAGAGGTTTAGACCTAAACCCATGATGTAATATACAAAATTGCATGCTGGCAAACATTTTGTAGTGCGCACTTGTGCTACCATGGTTTAGAAGCAATATATCAAAATTTAGTTAGATTAGAACAGAATATAAATTCTGAAGCATTTCCAACAATTTCATTGTTCTGTAATTCTTCAGACAGGATTGAGGTTGAAAACAAAGGTTGATGCTGTGAATACAAAATTGCAAACATTTTGTAGAGCGCACTTGTATGGTTGGCACAACACGTCTATGGCCACTGAATTACAGAGGCTGACACACGACAATACCCAATGGCAATGTATGGAGGTAGATAATGAATATGACAACATTTTCCCCTGGGCAGGTGTGAACGTTGCTCTAGGTAAGACGGCGTTCCAAACAACCACAATAGGTTACACTTCAGGATCGACAGGTGAGAAGTATCCTGGAGTTGCTGGTCTTGCTGTAGACGGGAACACCAATGGCGATCACTGGGGAAATTCCTGTACTCACACTGATGTAGAGGCCAACGCTATGTGGTGGGTGGATCTTGGACAATCGTATACGATTTACAGGTACGTGCAAGGCATTGTGCTTTTCTCTTGCTCTTGGTCTTCTCTCTCGTGCGCACAGCATTGCTTTTTTTGTTTGTTAAACATTAACGTTCAACAATCAAATTCAGATTTAATAAGTACAATTTTCCCTTCCATCGGTTTCTGAAGCTAATCTTACACGAAACTTTGACATACTACAAATTATATTTTCAATCAATGTCGTGTTTATGTTTCACTCCATACCATGGTATGTGTGAAATATATTGTTTCATTGCTTTGTCGTCACCGTCTACAGGGTGGTCATCTTCAACCGCCTGGACTGTTGTTCAGAACGACTCAACCCCTTCAACATCCACATCGGGAATTCCGACCAGGTGACCTGGAACCCCAAGTGTGGAGGTGACCATCAAATCAACCTCAACGAACCGTCTATTTCCATCTCATGTCAGGGAATGACAGGACGGTATGTCGGCGTTCGCCTGGCTGGCTCTCAGACCCGAGCCTTGACCCTTTGTGAGGTCCAGGTCTTCTCAAATTAATGGGTGTGTTATTATTCTATCATGAAAGTTCATCTGTGTTGGTAGTTACATGTTTAAAGTTAAAACTTTTGGTCCAACACAAAAAATTCTCTCACCTAGAGCTTTTGACCAGTCACTCTGGTCTCTCACTCTGGTCAGTGTTGACGTCGCACTTCAAAGAAGCCACGTGACAAGCTTCACTGGGTCAGTCTACTGAGGAAGACCAGAGTAACTGATTGAAAGCTCTAGGTGAGAGAAGTTTTTGTGTTGGACCAAAAGTCTCAACTTAAAACGTGTGTTATTATTGTTTACAAAATGTATCTTTGGCTCTGTGTACATGTATGCCCATCATTCTCAATTCTTTAAAAAAACGGTAAGTCAAACAGACAGAAATTGTTATAATATTTGATTTAACTTTGATGGCTTTTTAGTTATCAATATACCAGGTCAGATCCTTACCATCTCACCATGGGCCACCATGATAATGATTGCCATAGCAACGGTTGTCATGGCAGCCATATGCAAACTTCCTACATGGGCAAGTAGCACAAACATTCACCCCCCATCTGCTGTTATACCTCTTTATATTGGGGTCAGTTTCTTAAGACATTGGGGGAAAAGAAGTAGACGATGTTGAATACTCCTGTAGTTTGTTGTTGTTGTCTCAGTGCTGAGAAATAAACATTACAGACCCTTAATTCATTTCAATTCATCCATGTGTGTGTGTTTGTGTGCTATGTCCTTATTTGACATGTATGTCCAATCCTGTTAACCAGTCTTTCCACACTTATTTCCGACAGATAATTCTAGAGCAGCCGTCGGTAAAAAGGGATTTAAGTAATAATCCTATAGCCGCATGTTTGTTAGCAATACAAGAAAGAAACAGACTTTTGTGAGTAGCTACCCTAACCCTCTTTGATTGATCATCAAAAGGTTTCTACACACATAACGTTTTCCAAAATGTCATTTTCAGCTTGTAACTTGATTTAGTGCAAATGGTGCCAAACTGAGAGCGTAACTGAATTTACACCATTCTAACAGCTTAAACCCAACAATACACTGATTATTAAGTTTACTGTTCCCAATGACATGTATTAAAGGAGATATTCTAGTTTCTCTGCAGTTAGCTCAGGACAAATCGGAGACCAGACCGACAACTTTAAAACGAAGAATTGTGGTTTGTGCCAAGCCACTCAACCAAAGAACGTCTTCCATCAAGCAGTCGATGCAAGCTCGTTTCAATCAGTAACCTATCAGGGTTTTTCTTGTGAAAAGTAAAGTTTAGTACCTCTAGTCAGTTGATCAAGAATGGGAGGCAAGTATTGTATCCGTGCGACACTGATGTTGTTGGTTTTCGTTCTGTGGTTGGACATGGGAAATTCCATCTTAACAGGGCAACAAGCAGAGCATCTTAAAAGTAAGTAACTGTGCAACATTTCTCTCTGTGCTCACTAGTACTGTCAGCACAAAGAGTTCATTTCAAGCTGGCACAACTTCAAGCATATTCAGAGACCCAAAGACTAAACAGGCTCTAACAGTACGCAGTTGTCAAAACGGAATAGAAGCTGGACATAACTTTTCTCAGTACAATGTATGTGGAGTTAACGTTAAGCTAGACTTTTTTAAAATCAAAATTTGATAACCCACTATAGAGTAGGAACAACAAGACAACTTTACTATGTGCAGCATTTACCTTACTGGCCCCTATGTGTTAGTTAATCTTGTATGTCAACTTAAGTGTATTTACCTAAAGTTACTCCTGGTATTGTGTACATGTACATGTCATGACTCTACGTGACTGTGTATATATCATGTTAGCTGTAGCATGGCTTTGCCAAGGTTAGTCCGATCAGCACTTGGCTCTTTTAGATTAGAACAGAATTATAGGGACAACTCTAACAGGTTTTTTTTCAATCTGTAATTCTTCAGACAGGTTTGTAAGGTTGAAAACAAGGATTGATGCAGTGAACCTGAAAGTGGCCCAAACTACTGGGACTTTGAACAACATGGTGGAGACTGGTCTTCCAGAGGTCCCATTTGTTCCAACACCAACACCATCACCTGGTAAGGTTGTACATTATGCATTGTACATTGTGTATGTCTGTAACGTTATGCAAGTTGGTAGGTGGTTGCATCTACATTTCAATTCAAAAACCAAATATCCAATAGAGACCTGTGGTCTGATTTGCCAATTCAGTGCAATATTTTTGCCGCCGATAAGGAATTACGTTAACTTTTCAGAGCCAATCATGAACACTTACACGTTATGGATAATGTACTGATTATAAAATACAATGAATTTGGGTGACTACGAAGACTAAAAAGGCCTGATTACGCCTTACGAAAAAAGAGAATGCAGGCCCTCACATATGAAAATTAATACTATGTAGAATCACCACATTTAAAAGTAATGTGATGTTATATGACACTATCACTGACACCATTTTCTCTTGCGCAGGTGTGAATGTTGCTCTGGGTAAGACGGCGTTCCAAACAACCACCCAGTTGTACCATACACCAGCGACAGGCGAGCAGTACCCGGGGGATGCTGGTCGTGCCGTGGATGGTAACACGGATGGCTATCTCTGGGACAATTCCTGTACCCACACTAAGGCAGAGCACAATCCTACGTGGTGGGTGGATCTTGGACAATCATATCCGATTAACAGGTACGTGCAGGGCATTGTGCTTTTCTCTTGTCCTTGTTCTTCTCGCACACGTGCGCGCTTGTGTGTGTGTATGTGACACTGTGTGTGTGTGTGTGTGTGTCTGTGAGTGTGTAACGTGTGTGTGTGTGTGTGTGTGACACTGTGTGTGTGTGTGTGTGTGTGTGACACTGTGTGTGTGATTTTGTGTGTGGCACCTTTAATTTCACATCTGATCAATAACTCTGAAATGTCCAGGACTGTATTTTCACTGCTTTTTCATCTGTGACATGGTCTACAGGGTGGTTATCTTCAACCGCCACGACCAGCGGGAACGACTCAACCCCTTCAACATCCACATCGGGGGTTCAAACCAGGTCACCGCGAACCCCAAGTGTGGAGGTGACCATCGAATGGACATCAACAAGCGGTCTGTTTCCATCTCATGTCAGGAGATGGTGGGACGGTACGTCGGCGTTCGTCTTGCTGGTTCTCGGTCCCGAGCCTTGACCCTGTGCGAAGTCCAAGTCTTTTCGAATTCGGGTATGTCTTTGTCACATTTATACATACCGTAATAAGATGGCATGTTTGTGTGCATCTTGTGTCAGCAATAACTTAAGAAGGTATCATAATGGGTGGATGGTGATTATAATATCTGCTATGTCGGTAGGTCTTGAAAGAAATATTCTACAATTCTAGATCGATCTTAAGTCTTCTAGTGGTTACTGTCACAGTGATAGATACACCTGTCCTGCCAAATCTTGTCAACACAATGGAAAGGAATACATTATTTCATGTCCATCGTTTTGTTTTTGCGTGCTAGCATGTTAGGCTAGGATGTGTTTCTCTCCAAGCAGAGGTTGATGGGAAAGATTGTGATCTTTCTATCATATGCTTCTGTCGCTACCCCACCAGAAGCGACAGAGTAGCAAAAGGGTGTCACCCGTAACTGAGGTCAGTGTGCCGCTTTTTACTTACCATCTAGACTAATGATGTCCGACTGCTTTCTATCTTGGTTCTTCGTAGAATCTGTCGGCAACAATCATCCAGGCTACACAGAACGGGACGGATCCTTCTACAAAGTCTTCCGGTACCAAGCGGACCACGCCAGTGCACAGCAGACATGTCAGGCGGACGGGGGCCATCTGGCTGATGTCAGGACGGAGGCTCTCAACAACTTCATTGTAGAACTGATTTCAGCAACAGGCATTGCTGGTGACTACTGGATAGGCCTTAACGACAAAGCTGTGAGTAAAGTCGCGCTACAGTAATAATCATTTCTAACATTTAGAGAACCACAGTGTTCACACAAGTTTATGCGCATGAGAATATAATCTGCAATTTAATGTTTATGCCATGTATTATGTGATAGTGAATTTCATGTTTTATTTGTCACTGTCAATTAGTCACCTACTGTGTGCCAATTCTACTGCCACTTCCTCCCTGCCTGTGCTGAGACCTGAGTTTGACCTCCACGTGGACCTCACTTCTTCCCAGCCTGTGGGAGATCATTCTAACCTCCAATCTTGTCAACTTGCAGTTAAATCATTCCCATAACTTTGTAACTGTAGTATTACGAACCAGAATGACCACAAAGGAAACAAACAAAACAATACCTCCATAGTCTGTACACAGAGATAAAAATCTGTTTTTGCTTTATATTTAGACTGATGGCACATATATGTGGGCAGACGGAACCGGATTGGCGGGTTGTGCCTTCAACAACTGGGCACCGGGTGAACCAAATAACAACGGTGGACAAGACTGCATTCATATGTGGCGAGATTTTAACTACAAGTGGGACGATGACTTTTGCTCGTATCGCAAATATTTCATTTGCCAAATAGGTATGCATCCCTTCATTACCTTTAACAAGAAGGTTATGTTTTCGGTTTTGCCATATTGGGGTGTCTGTGGTCTGGGTCTGTATTTAGCTCAACAGCATATTACTCGAGAAGCTGTGAATGGACCTTCATGTTATTTGGTAGGTGAGTAGCAGTTGTAAAAATGAAGGTCACGTTCGAACATGGTTCACTTGGCTTTTACGCATGGTATTGCAGAGGGTTGGCTGAGTGTGCATTTGATGATTCTGTTTATTTGTATGTCGCCAACATAATGCACGAAGCTGTGAATGGCTGACATTATATTTCATCAATGGGTATATAGTGGTAGCAAAGAGAAGGGTCAAGTGTACCTTTTTATAATTTGGCGGTTGATGTTACCGATACATTCATTGTATGATTTTGTTTCTATCATATGGAAATTGTGACAAAGAGAAAAATAACGAAGTAACAAATTGTATTTCTTTTAGGCCCTGGAGAGGACTGCAATGAGGGTGAGCATTTAACATTTTTTGTCCATAATTATGCATTTTCCTGGTAAATATTGAATGTGCAAATGGTTCCATGCACACAACAATAGACGTACTATGAAAAACCAACTTTGTGCCAAAATATTGTTATCATGACATACTTTCCTGAAGATGTAACATGCTGTAATATCACTGTTGTAGGGACTGTGTAAGTGGTTGTAAAACAAAAAAAAAGGTTGTCTTTTTTTCTGATAGTTACTAAGAAATGGCGCGATGATGGACGCTGTGGAGAGGGTTACCCTACAGAAGATGGGAGGCCCGCTGAGTGTGACCCTGACAGTGTCCGTCCATGCTGCTCTCTATACAACTATTGTGGGGACACCTGGCATCACTGTCACTGTAGGGATTGTGTCGACTACCGTAACACAGGTCTGTTTTTAATGATTATTGAATGCATGTGTGTTTCGTGTTTTTGTGGGGCTGTTTCGTGTGTTCGTGTGTTTCTGGAGAGTTTGTTTTGTGAAGTAAATAAGACCGAATTCTGATACCTGTGGCATCAATGACGCAAGCAATCTTAGTTTAGGGAGTGGTAGGCAAAACGCAGATGACGGTTGGCTAATTTGCGTACCAATAATTTGCATATGTCTTCAACTAATTTGCATGTATATTTGCAGCGAATGGCGGTATGCCGCCATGTTTTTAAGGGTCCCAAAAGTTTCAGGGTAGCTTTTAGGTTTCGGTTTGAACTCACCCACAAATTTATCTGTATTTCTCATCTAAAGGCTATGATAACCCCATTGAGTGATTGTTACGTATTACTAAGTACGTAAGCAATAAAAATGCAATCCAAAATTTCTTCATATATCGTAGATCGATTACAAAGATGAGACTTTCTAGCCATAAATTGAATATAGAATTAGGAAGATATGAAAAAATCCCTCGCGACCAGAGGTTTTGTCCATTCTGTCCCAATGATATTGAAGACGAACAACATTTTATTTTGAATTGTACACTATATAACGATAAACGCACAAAGCTGTTCAACCTTCTCTCCGCCTGCTCAACAGAATTTGTTACATTTCATGCTATAGATAAATTTAAGTTCATCCTAGAAGGCAATAACCCTTACTGTGTACAAATAGGTAAATATATCAAAGAATGTTTAAACCTTAGAACAAGTAGTATTAGTTGACCCATGTATTGTTCTGTACGTAGGGTATTTTCGGTGTTCCCGTGTTTATTTGTCTGTATATCTACATGTCTTAGACCTGACGAAAGTCGCTGTACTTTTGTTGTGTCAATAAAGTTCTCTATCTACAACACACAGGCTACACACAGCGAGGTGATACGCAGTACAAGATACACACCGAGGCCAAGACCTTCTACGCTGCCAAACAAACGTGTGCTGCAGACGGCGGCCATCTTGTGGACATCAAAACTGAAGCTCTGCACAACTTCCTTGTTGAGATGATCAACGCCAATGCTGGTGGCGGAAGAGACTACTGGATAGGTCTCAGTGACGACGAGGTAAGCAGATCATTCGACACAGTTCTCTGTGCTCTAGACTTCTTCCATGTGTACTAGGTAAATAACACAAAATTGTTTTCACTGCAAACTCACAATTTCCTTGCAGTCGTGTCCAGACAGTATTCCCAACAAATTCAAGACTATCACTTCGAATTGCAACGAAAATGTTGTCCTTGACATAGGCAATGGGTCAAAGGTGGCTAGAAGGCCGTATCGTCCCCGTCGCAGCCATTTCAAGTCCGTTGTACTTTAATATTAATATCATATACGTTATACCATATCTATATAACTGCGATCTTTTCACAGTACGATATGGCCGATGCATTGGAATGAAATGTAGCTAATATTACTGCCGTACATAGGGGGGCAATGACTTCACATGGTCGGATGGAACTTCTGTGGATGACTGTGGCTACAGTAACTGGGCGCCAAGGGAACCGTCAAACGTGCCTCCAACGGGCTGTGTCCTGCTGTGGTCTTACTATTACTTCAAATGGGACGATGATCACTGTGGACAGAAGAATTATTTCATTTGCCAAAAGGGTAACTTTTCCACTGCTTCTTTTAAAGAGACGTCAATCATACAACCGTATAACAAGTGATATCGATCCATGTTGTGTCTTTTTATTTTGCATATTAGGAGTTTCAAGTCAGAACACTGTCAATGTTCTACTAATCAGACCATTTTTTTATATAATTCTATCATCCCCTTAATTTCAGGTCCAGGTGAGCAGGGCGTATGTGGCAGAAACACAGGTAATACCCATATCACTTGATAACGTTTATAATATGGAACATCTTGAAATATTGTGGTCGTGCTTTAATCAAATCATTGAAACCAATGACACTATACGTAATATATGCACTACATACGCATTTTCAAGCTCGTAAGATAAGTGGCAGT
This sequence comes from Branchiostoma belcheri, assembly GCF_001625305.1. Lineage (NCBI taxonomy): Eukaryota > Metazoa > Chordata > Leptocardii > Amphioxiformes > Branchiostomatidae > Branchiostoma > Branchiostoma belcheri. The sequence goes on along the minus strand of NW_017803490.1, from coordinate 6,136,098 downwards.
ATTATGTGCAATATTGTATGTTGCTGAGAATCTTTTTATACTATCTGTTGATTGAATTTTGTAATACTTTGTGAGGGCTTTGACTATATACTAGCGCATTCTGCGCTCGGTCCCCTTCGGCTCTTGCCAGCACCAGTTTTTCGGAACTTTGCGGAGTGTGACGGAAATTTTTTTAAAAATCAATCCGTCAAGTTGCCTCCGCTTCGAGCGTTCTTTACGGGGATACATCTTGCCACTTCCACTGAAGCGAATCATTCTTTCTTCCTTCATTCATTCATCACCTCTTAGAAGGAAGTTCCACGCTGAAAACTTCTCTCATAGAGCAACATCACTATGGAATAAGTTACCATAGTGATTGTTTCCCATACTTTTCAAGTCTAAGGTCACCAAACATCCCAGTCCTTTCTCGAGAGATCGCTCGTATGTCCTCTAGATCTTATAATGTTTTTCAGGGTGCCAGAAGTTCGGATCACTTTTAACTGCATCTTTGATCTCACCCTGTCAAATTTATCTGTATTCTCGTCTAAAAGCGCTGTTAAAGTTATGGTAATGAAAGCCAATGATACATAGTAAACATACCTTGAGAATACCTTGAGAATCCAACGATGTTAAAGGCATTTCTGCCTGTGGTGTACACCCTCCTCTCATTGTCTTCGTCAGAAGGACTATGAAATTGTCTCGCCGGAGTGTGGGGAACTGCGGATTTTGCGATATAACTCTGGAAGGCATAATTCGACGTCCATGATTTTTGGCAGGCATATTACCGCTGTTGAGGCCAAAGTCAAGTACAAGTTTCGGCTTCGTGGGGGGTCCGTGCGTCACGTTAGTGCACCTTTTGTGTTTGTGGCTTGTTAGCAAGATAACTCAAGTATTTGTAAAATGTTGATTATAATTCTTGGTGTGGTGCTTACTATTGTCGGGACCAAGGTTAAGTTCGTTACTGAGCTTCGTGGGGGGTTTCGTTGTGACTACAGGGGGCATTTTGTTAATTTTTCTTGTGAGCAGGATAACTTTTGTATGTGTGGATGGAAGTTAATGAAATTTGATAGGCATGTTACTGTGGTGGTCTCCAAGATTGAGTTCAAAGATGAGAGTCGTGGAGGTCGTTATGTCCCCGTAATAGGACCTTTTGTGTTTAGAAATCCCCCACCTACATCTGCTTGGAGACAGCCGACAGCTGGATATAGCCGGGGAGCCCCATAATGGGATGGGATCAAATGACGTTACATTGAGGGATTGTACTTTAAGTTCAGCAGGGGGAGGATAGGTTGGACATGTGACAGGTTATTTTCTACGGCCACACCAAGTAATTGCTATGGATGACGTCCACTGGAGACCTTAAATCTAATTACCTTAAATTTAAGGCAAGCGCGCAATAAAAAACACGAAGGGCCGAAAAACGAGGTGCCTATATTTGGAATATGCTAACTGTAGAAGTACAAATGTTAGGACACAAAGAATACAAGAAACTAGTCTTCTATTTGTCATAAAGACAAATTAACAAAACAGCAGTACTGCCAGTAGTCACCCTGTTCTGATTCTTTCCTTTATAACATCTTCTCTTATTATATTTTGCGGCGCTTTCGTGACACTTTCAACACAGTAAGAATTTCTTGAACGTTTTTTTTTCCAGTAACAGTCCAAACTCAAATAACGTAGGGGTGACGACGCATCTGTATAATCTGCGGCAAACCGTTTCAGGGTGTTCTGTACCATAAAAATAGTACAGAGATTCTTTTGTTCTTTAGACCAAATTGATTATTAAAAAGAGTGAAGAATACGCATGTTAATTTCTCTAGAACGATGTACCTCTGACGAAGACATGAGATCTCCGACCTCTAGTTCAATATGTATTCTCTGGCTCCAGTGCTTATCCAGCCTAGACTTAAAGCTGTTGACGCTCTCGGCGTCAACCACAGAACTGGGCAGGGAATTCCATAACTGCACTGCTCTTATGGCAAAGGAGTGCCTCCTTACTGTAGCCTTTGCCAGTGGGACCTTCAACTTATACGAGTGCCGTCGTGTTTTCTCAAAGTGGCTTATTTCAAAGAACTCCTCAGGTTCCACTCTCTCTCTTTTGGTCATGATCTTGTACACCCCCATGAAACTCCTTCCTCTTCGCCCCCGCCGTTCTGCTTCGCCCCCGCCCCGTTCTGCTTCGCCCCCGCAAAAAATCTGCTTCGCCCCCGTCGTTCCTCTACGCCCCCGGCGCAATTCTGCTTTGCCCCCGTCCTTCTGCTTAGCCCCCAATGGCGGCACACCTCACAGTCGACACGAAAATCGTCTGCAAAATAACAATAAAGGCTGTGCCGCCAAATTTAAAGTAGCCCATGCTCCGGCAAACATTCTGGACCACCTTTCTGCCAAGTGGCGTTGCACAAATCCTTCCCATTCAAAAGTTTACCCCTACCTCACGGCCCGTCAGTGGTTCTTACGTTTATAAGTACTGGCG